>NW_017095831.1:228559-229847 GCF_001412225.1 Nicrophorus vespilloides
AGAGGAGAGGAAACCTTACATAGGGACCATGGGTGGAGTCATGGTACTGTGGGATTCTTACCGCACTAAAACCTCTTCCCTTCTTCGCCAGCATGCAGGACCTGTATCGCTATACTACTCTGCAATGCTGATTGTCATTGCCTCTCTGGCACTTCCCCTAATAATGCTGGCCTCCACTGCCACCACCCTCGTAGGCTCTCTGCAGCCTCCGCTCGTGTTCTTCCTTGTTTAGTAGCACCTCTATTATGTACGCCGCTACAGCTCTCCAGCTATCCACACTCCTCAACTCCACTTTCACCGACGATATTTTCAGGCTCCAGCAGAAATCCCACTTCTGCCTCCGCCCTGTGCTTCCTTTCAACCCATCTGCAGCACCTACACAGCGTGTGCTCAGGGCTATCGTCCTCCTCGCAGTACCAGCACTTTTCATCCTCCTTCTTCGCGATGAAGTGCAGGTACTTGGCAAAGCATCCATGGCCAGACAGCGCCTGGCTCAGGTGAAATGTTGTTTCACCATGCTTTTTGCTTAACCAGGCCTCTATTTGCGGGATTAGGCGCCGAGTCCAGGCATTTATCATGCCATATTTGCAGCAGATACTTTCTCTCTTTTTGCGGGATTAGGCGCACGAGTCCAGGCTCCTTTCTCCGACCTGTGCCATTTATCTTGCATTTTTTAAGCATCTGGCTCTAGCATCCGCATTGGTCGCGCCCCTCTGCCTTTCACCTCTCTCCAGAACAAGGAGCTCTATTGGTGGCATTTTTGAGCAGCAGTCTGGCTCTAGCATCCACTTTAGTCGAGCCCCTCTGCCTCTCTCGGGAAATTGTCCTATACGCGCTGCATATCCTAATTTCTGTGTTATTTTGCAGCAGTCTGGCTCTAGCATCCGCTTTGGTCGCGCCCCTCTGCCTCTCACCTCTCTCCAAAACAAGGAGCTCTATTGGTGGCACACCAGCTATCACCTGCACTGTGGCTCTAGCATCCGCTTTGGTCGCGCCCCTCTGCCTCTCACCTCTCTCCAGAACAAGGAGCTCTATTGGTGGCACACCAGCTATCACCTGCACTGCGTCTCGGGAAATTGTCCTATACGCGCTGCATATTCTAATTGCTCCTCTCCGTTGGACCGTTTCTAGCGCTTTTCTATAGCTTAGAACTGTCATTGCTTGTTCCCATATAGGAGCAGCATACAGTAATAATTGTAATAATAACGGTTGGACACAACACTATAGCTTAGAACTGACATTGCCTGTTCATATAGGAACAGCATACAGCATAATAGATTGAACCACT
>NW_017095832.1:0-114741 GCF_001412225.1 Nicrophorus vespilloides
CCACTCATTACCCACCAACTCCACCACCCACCCATTACCCACCAACTCCACCACCCACTCATTATCCACCAACTCCACCACCTACCCATTATCCACCTACAACTCATTACCCACCAACTCCACCACCCACAACCCACTTCCCACCATCTCATGCACCCACAACCCATTACCCATCAACTCCACCACCCACAACCCACTTCCCATCAACTTATCCACCAACAACACATTACCCACCAACTCCTCCACCCACAACTCATTATCCAACAACTTATCCACCCACAACTCACTATCCACCAACTTATCCACCTACAACAATAATACATCATCCAGAGATAAATCCACCACATACAAGTCCAGTGCCAACTCATCACCCAGTAATATATTCTGAACAACCAAATTCCCCAACAACTCATTATCCAGAAATCCCTATTCATACAAGCCCGATCCCAACAATTATACCGGAAATCCATCCCCACGAAGCATCGACTCTCATTCCCCATCATCCACCTGCGGAAATAGTTAAAACTGAATCCCCCGAGGAAACGACTGAGGCGCAGGAAACTGAGGAGATTACATTAAATCCTCAAGGCGACAACGAGTTGGAATCCTCCGATGAAAATCCATCTAAAATAGTGGAATCAGAAGATTTAAAGCATCCGCCGCACATTCACGCAATCGACGTCGAATGCGCCAAAGACATGATGAAGATAAATATCGAATTTAACAGGAAATTTGACGGCATTATATACTCCAAGGGCTTTTACAGTAATTCAGATTGCCGATATGTTGCAGAGAATTCCGGAGATACTAAGTATTCGTTTACGGTCAGTTTGAATTCTTGCGGAACCGAGTTTATCAATGGTTTTGATACGGAAGGTCAATCGTATTTGGAGAACGTTTTGGTATTGCAAAATGAAGCAGGAATCCAGGAAGTTTGGGATACCATAAGAGCGGTTCGTTGTCTGTGGGAAGGAAACTTAAATAAAGCTTTGAGTGTGGCGCTTAGCGTTGGAATGTTATCTCAAGAAATTGTTACCTTCAGCGGTGACACGGCTATGGCTAAATTGGATATACAGCTTGGAAGAGGACCTTTTGCTCCTACGGCAAATGGTTTAGTGAAGATTGGCGAAGTCATGACTTTGGTAGTCTCCGTGACCGGCGATCCCGGCTTCGATTTACAAGTTAAGGATTGTCGCGCCAAAGATTCAGATAACAACAACAACATCGTCGCCCTCACCGATGATAACGGATGCGTTTTGAAGCCAAAACTGTTCGGAGCTTTCCAGAAAACTCGAAATACAGGAAATTCCGGTGCCAGTATAATGGCTTACGCATTCTTCAACGCTTTCAAATTCCCCGATGTTATGGATCTGATGATCGAGTGCAACGTTGAACTATGCAAAACGGATTGCGATGTTTGCCCAGATCCTGGCCAGAAAATCGATCCGGGAAGAAGGAAACGTGATATCGAATCCAACAATACTCTCGGTGAACCGATTACCATGGGTAGGACATTGAGAATCATCCTTCCGGAAGATTTGAGCGACGGAGAGGAAATTATTAATTTGAATCACAGGGATGTTGTATGCATGTCGATGTTTGGCTTCGTAATTGCGGCAGTTATTTTAATATTTCTTTTATTGGTCAGCACATTGTTCAGTGCATACATATGGATGAAACATCAACGTTTAATTCTCCGCAAACAGTAAATTATTTCTCATTATTTTAATAAATTATTTTACTTATATAAAATATTTTGTACCTATATTTATGTAAATAAAATATTGCATAGTTTTAATATTTATCTTATGTTTTATTTTTTACCTTCTATATGAGCTCTAAAAGTGGTAATTATATAAGTAAACTATGTTTTATCGTTACATGGCTACGCAAATAACACATTTCAAAATGAGCAAATATTCTTTAAACATTAACAAATAAAGAACTCTAAACAAAATTTTAAAAAAAAATTTCACGACCCACACATTTACAAGATTTAAGTTTATATAATCATTATTATTATTAAAACATACCATCGAAGTGGACCTTTATATATTCAGAAAATTTATATTTATTTCTCTTTCTTATTCAGAAATTTTGTACATTTTCATTTACTTATTTAATATAAGACGGAAGACTATAGTCTCTTTATCACTAACTTTGATATCGTTTAGTTGATAATTATTTTTAAATTTAAAATGAATATTTAGTACATCAATTCATTTATATTCTGATACGAAATTAATTTTTTTAAAGAATATTGTGTGTTAAATCTGACTGATAAGACTTTTACATTACTATTATAAACCTTAACAACATTAACTCTTTGAGCGGTGATAAACGTAATGTACCACCTTTTAAACATGCTGAGTAGAGCATTATTATAATTTTCTAGAAAATGTATAGGAAAGAGGAATTGCCATTTAATTTGATTGGCATTGCAAGGGAAGATTCTTGATAGGTCATACTATCCTATGTTGATTCATTTAACGAAGTTGTCTGATTCAGTTGTCTAGAAACTAGTTGAGTCTAGAAATTTGGGAGAGTTAAAGAAATTGTTATAAGGTATTAGATAATTTAGTTTCTTAAATCAAAATTGCTGATAAACATAATTTCATGATTATAGTAATATATACTAGTTGTGTATTTCTTGTAAATCTTATTCAATTATTAGATTTTTACAGATATTAAGCATCTATTCATTACATACATATTGTGTATGTAAAGTTGCCTATATATAACCTTTTGAGATAAATTTCATAATTGTTGTTAAGCTTCGTTCTTTGTAACACAATTATATGAATGATAATTCTAAATAATATAACAAATATGGCTTTACAGTCGACCAATAATTATTGTAATAAAACACAAATTTTCAATATACAATATTTTCTTTCATTTATTTTTTATTTAAAATAAAAACATTTAAAACGTAAACACTAATTAATAAAATAATAAAAAATAATACTTTAATAGAGAAAAAAGTATTGCATTAAAAAACTCTGTTAGCATGGTTTATGGTCTGTGTGTGTTGATGGATCATCAGAGAGTATCTTCTCCAGATCAAAGTTCTGAAACTTTGCCTCATTGCTGGTACTGCTTGCATGTGCCAAGAACAGCTCTTTTAAAAATCCCAGTTCCTTTGTTAAAGTTTTCACTTTCTCCTCTAAAATAGTATTCTCCCTTTTCAATTCGTTCACCCTATTCATGGTTTCCTGAGTTTTCATCTTGGATTTCACTCTGCTCTTTCTGACAGCCTACAAAAACAAAACAAAACAAGTTGTGAATCATCTTGAATAAGTGTAATCTGTTGATTGCATACATATTGCGCAATATTAATAAAATGAAGATAATCTAACCCAAGTGCAATTTTGAGTGAATATTAAAAGTGAATCTTCATAAAACATGAAGAATATGTTTCACAATAAGCCAATTGAAAACTAATAAGATTTTTGTTTATCATAAGGTAATATATGTTATTGTTTGTAAAATATAATTGTAAATTACCATGTTGTTCCGAGCCCTCTTCTTTCTATACTCTTCTGAATCATCTCCAGATTCAAGGGAATCAGCCCTAGCTTTGGCCCGCTTTGGTGGCATTTCCTGCAATAAAGCTAAACGTTTTACACACCAAAGAACCTCCTTATAAGCTACAACTAATGATGTTTACGATTAGATTTGCTAATTAGACTCAGATTATTGTAAAAATAATAAACTGTCATTTTAAGTCACAACGATAATATAAATAAAAATACCAAGAAGGCCAAGTTTGTAAAACGATCAGTGTTGCCAATGTAGATAACTGTGACTACTTTTATAATTCGGAATTACATTTGCTGTATCACGCTGTTGATGATAATAGAGATAATGCAGGTGGTCGATAGTAAAATAAATATGATGATTGAATCTGTTATCAAGTGGTTTGAAGAGATGATTGATTAGATAATTTTTTCGCTTTGAAAATAAATAATTAAATTATTACGTGAACTCTAGTAGATGTATATTTGATGTTTTTGATGGATTTGAATAGTCTTTTTGTTAACTATATGGTAATATTGGGTTTAAATGCGCACGAAGAGGGCGCTGGTAGTGCGACAGCACGAAAAAAAGGTTAACATTGATGACGTTGTTGTTGCACCGGTTGTCGATGGTTGTCAAGCATTTGAGCGATTTGGGCAGTGTTGGGGAAGCACTTGACGTTTGTAACGTCATGAGCGAATGTTTAAACTATATCAGGAATAAAATAAGCTGATAATGATGATTTCAATAACAAGTGGTATTTATACCTTAGCCTCCATCTACTATGTAATTATTCCCATTGGTTATCTGACAAAGTAAGGTAGCACTTACATAGAACATCATAAATGTGATTTAAACTTAATGTTGGCTTTTAGGTGGTGGTTTGCTGAAAAGGAAATGGCGGGAAAGGGTGTTATGTTGGTGACTGGTGGTGCAGGATATGTAGGATCTCACACGATCATCCAACTGCTGAATAATAACTATAGTGTGGTGGCAATTGATAACTTGATCAATTGCTATGCAGAGAAGAACAAGAAGCCAGAGTCTCTTAGGAGGGTCGAAGAGATCACTAACAAAAAAGTTATCTTCTATAATGTTGATATCAAAGATAGAGCAGCACTCGAAAAAGTTTTCAAAGCAGTAAGTCCATTTCTTTTTTTTTAATTCATTATTAATTTATTTAAATTATTCATTTGAAAAGTTTGCTTCAATTTAAACTCTGAATTAAAATATTAATAACCCTTGTAATTAACCAATTTGACTACAATTATTATAATTATTAATTCTAATTAATTACACATTAATCATTTAACAAAATATAATTGTACAAAGTACTGCAATTAATTTGAATGAAAATAAATAATCCAAGAAGTCAAGTAAGATTTCAAAGGGTCTCATTGACCATATTGGATTTCACATGACCTTGGCTGTGAACATCACCAGATGTTTTAAAATTAGCAGCCTCAGTTCTTGTTTCATCAAAAATTAAAGCCTAATGATTTCCTGTCCATGCATTTTCGTTTTCAATCCTGAAACTGCACATACGTTCCACACGTGGGATGTGCTTGAAATGTGAATTAGGAATGTGGGGGAGGAATAATTGGAGCGTTCGCTTCCTCTGATAAAATTTACCGCGTTGATAACGAGTTCGTTTCAAAAACAGAATACCAACGATTTTTCGGAGAAAGGAACGATCAAATGCCAATACATGTAAATTTATATGGACATCACAATTTATATCTATTATATATATATATGTTTTTTTTTTCGTCATCGGTCGATATGAATCTTCGCAATTTTTGTTTACAAGGTTAATGTCTGTATCATCGTTTTTGTATGTCACCTTTCATAATACACCATAATGCAGTGAGGCAACGCGAATATATTAATCGTTTACCATTGATCGGTTACGAAATGCTTTATTATTTACTACAAATACGGCCGTACTCCTCTCTGAGCCAATTTATTACAAAATATTACAGTAAACTTCGATTAATTTCACAAGTCTTGCCTCCATAACGTCGCTTAATGGCTTAGTCTAAATTGCATTGAATTCTTCGTTGCTTCAAATTGAAAACTTTAAATGACGTAACAACAATTTAAACAACGTGTCTACCATAAAATATGTTTTTTTGTCGTTAATTTCAGTTTACGATTTTTTCTTTGCTAAAACTATTAATTTTCAAAGATTATTATTGAAATAGTTGCACGGTCGCATTCTTAGGAAACTATTACCATATTTCTGATAACATTATTTTTTTTCATTTTTAATATCAAGTTTTCTTTTACATATTTTACTATTTGTTCAATGTTACTTATCGTTTCTTATCATCTTAAAATTTGCGGTATTTAAAATAATTTAAATACGTACGTTTTATTTTATTTTCTAATATTCACGTACAGTGAATAAATATCGGGCTTGAATTCAGAATTGGCGTTTATAGCGGATATCGAGTTTCTGTCTCGTTTCTCGTATTATTCATGTTTATTAGTAATCGCATCCTCATTCATACACCGTTTTCATATATTTTTGCGCGTAATTCTTGCGCTGGAATTTCCCGGTCATCGATTTTGTGGAAGTATATATGTATATAATTAAATACCGATTACTGAATTTTCCCTGAATGCAGTTAGGGTCTTGGCAGATTGCCTACGATTTTTGCATCGGATTCCATAAGGCGAAGAAACGTACACTTGAAAAGAAGTATAAAAAAGAGTCAAACGGGAATTTCATGGAAGCCTCATTATGTGGCGGGTTATTGAACAATGATGACCTTCATTCGCATACGAAACTCGTGTTATTTTTTTTTGTACGACGAAGGATGTACAGAAATGTAGCATCACAGAATCAATTGTTAAAACCGAATACGATTATTAGAAAAAAAAATATTTTCTTTAGAATATCAACATTAATATTTTAAAGTAAAACACATGTTTTTAATTAAAGGAAATTTTTTTAAAAATAGCTGAAATTTTGGTATTATGGTGATCCGTTTCGGTTCTGCGTCTTCAACATTCACGACAGCATTCCTATACCATCATGAACTGTGAGCTTCTTGTTTTAGAGCCTAATAGTTACAGCGTACATCCTCCAGTCATATTCTAAAACAAGTGCAATCATTCCTGTTGCTATGACAAGAAAGACGTGGGAAGAATAGATGCATTCCTATTTTATGATAAAAACTATTCTATATAGCTTTTACACTATTCGGATTATTTTGTTTCTTAGTTGCATTTAAATAGCAAAAATAACAATTATTAGGGCGGAAAAATGTTTGATTATTTAATTTACTTTTCAAAATTCATAAACATAATTATCTAATATCAAAGTTTAATTAGTAATTATTAGTCAATTGCGAATTATAAGAGCACGTACAATTTTACGTATAAAAAAAATTCAATAAACTTCCTTTTATTTTTTTTATGCACAATAAATGCGTGAAGGATATTTTCAATTAATTTCAGTGTCGTTCAGTATTCGTTGCATATTTATCATTTTGTATAAAAAATACTACAATCTGCTACTGCTCGTGACTTTTATAATCTAATATAATTTGTTTATTTTACAGCAATTCTGCAGTAAAGCGCAGAAATTACGTATATTAATAGTATTAGCAAGGAGATTAATTTCAGAAAATCAGTATAATTTTACGTATTATTTTTCAGTCGTTGCATTTTAAACTAAAAGTTCTTTTTTTTTTCAATAATATAACAAGAAACCATTTTTTTATATAAGAATTATTATTATTTTCAATAAAAATAATATTAACAATTGGATATAGGATAGAAAATGCAGGAATAATATAGAAATTTGTTTCAATTAAAAATTACTAATAATATGAACTATGTATAAATTACAAAGTAAGGAAACATAAACAGTTTATAAATGTGATAACCGAATAAAATAACTGTTTATAAGTCGTGGCATTAATGTAGATAAAATGTGATTTGCTTGCATATCTCTTCTGTAAACATACTTAATATGACTGGATTGCAAAATTAGTTCAGAAATAGATTATTATGTCCTAATTAATTACAGTGGAACCTCGCTTAACGAGAACCTCACATTACGGGCATTTCGCATAACGAGCAAAATGAATTGTAAGAAAAATGACTCGCTTAACGTACGATGTTTCGTACGAGTGACGATGAGAAGAGAAGGATTGCGTGCCTACTACATCATTTTTAAAACTTGTGTACACATATGTGTATTTTTGAATATGTTTCACTATACGAGTATTTCACTACACGAGTAAAAATCCTGAAATTTTGGAACGGATTAAACTCGTTAAGCGAATTTCCACTGAACTTAGTTTTTGTCAAAGTTTGATACTATATATGAACTCCAAAAAGGATCCGCTCTCACTACTGAACGTAGTAACAACATCTATTTTATTGCCGTCTGCTTTTCTGCATGAACTCATTAAGTAATATACAAATATTTGGATAGTAGTCTAAAAATACTATACTTATTTGTATTAGCTAGCCTACTTTCGTTTGATAAATCGACTTATGTAAAGCAATATTTGTATTTTATAATTTCATATTAATAGTAATATTTATATAGATGTTTTTTATCAGTACTTGTCAATATTGTCACAGACATTCAAGGTTTTTTTTACAATAATGGTATTTGCGAATAATTATAGTTCATCTAAATACAATAGAATTTCCATGAAATACATAGACTGAGTTGTTGATAATAATGATAATAGTATATAAAAGAAAGCATTGAATTTTTGTAACAGTACGAATCCTATATTTTTTATTTATTTAAATTAAGGCACTTTTCTATTAATAATTGATTAATAAAATAATTGTTCATAGCAGATACAGTGTGAATTTCTACTAATAACGGATTTGTTATTAATATTTTCAGCATAAATTTGACTGTGTTATTCACTTTGCAGCACTGAAAGCCGTGGGTGAATCAGTGCAAATACCATTGACATATTATCAGAACAATATTGCTGGATCTAGCACTCTGTTCGAGGTGAGTAAGAGATATGATTAAAACTCGACGATTGTTGCTAATTACATGATTTTTATCCATCAGGTTATGCGAGACAACAATGTGAAAAACATCGTTTTCTCGTCATCAGCCACGGTCTACGGCATTCCGCAGTTTCTTCCTCTCACCGAGGAACATCCGACGGGTCAAGGGTGCACAAATCCCTACGGCAAAACAAAATATTTCGTAGAAGAGATCCTTAAGGACGTATGCACATCCGATCCGGTAAATCCTTAATGTCCATAGAATGAATAGAATTGATCTTTACTTTCTAATTGATCTCAACAGGAATGGAAAGTTATTTTGCTGAGGTATTTTAATCCGGTCGGGGCTCATGAATCAGGCATGATCGGAGAAGATCCATCAGGAATTCCGAATAATCTAATGCCGTACATATCTCAGGTACTTTAAAGCAATTTGCTAGAGAAAATTAATTGTTAACGTTTTGCATTTCTCTGCAGGTTGCAGTTGGTCGACGAGAAAAACTGTTGATATACGGCGACGATTATGATACACCTGATGGAACAGGTGTCCGCGATTACATTCACATTACAGATTTGGCCATAGGTCACGTGAACGCTTTGAACAAAATCAATGAGTCCGGCTTCAAGGGTTGCAGGGCGTACAACCTGGGAACTGGAAAGGGATACTCGGTCATGGACATGGTGCAGGCATTTTCTAAAGTTTCAGGGAAGGATATAAAATACGAAGTTGTGGGTAGGAGGGAGGGTGACGTTGCCTCGAGCTATGCGGACGCCCAATTGGCAAGGGATGAACTGAATTGGGTCGCCACCAAGGGCATTCTTGATATGTGCCGCGACACCTGGAAATGGCAGGTGAAAAATCCCAAAGGGTTCCAAGGTACTTAATGGACTCGGAACGCAATAATGATGCACTCTATTTTCGATTATAATACTTTCTCTTCGTGTATTTATTGTTCCTATTTTAAATAGGTCGATTTTGAATTTCGATATAATAAATTTTATTTATTCCAATCATAATTATTTTATCTGAATACGTATAGTGTATGTGTGTAAGTTCGTTAGTTTCAAGAGGCCCAGTGTATAATTTGATATGTACAAAATAATTAATAAAAGTATTAAACATTTTTGTTTTCACATCATTTATATATATTATATATGTCAACACTCAAAAGCTAAAACGTAGATTCCAAAAAAAATACAGTTATTCATTAATATTCAAATTTAATCGAACAGCGGAAATCTTTCTTCGCAGAAAGTAAAAGTAGTTATTATGCTAGAAAATACACCTATTAATGACTTTTTCAATGGTAAAAAATATTTTGTGTCCACTATTTTAATTATTGTGTTATTATTTAAAAAAAATATCATTGAATGATTAATGCTAGTATATCATATCGAGATATTTATAAAATAGAAAAGTTACGTGGTTTTTCATATGAATTAAAAATATATATAAATTATTCTATTTCATATAATTTAAGACTACACTGGTAATCAAAAGAAATGTTAAAATAAAAAGAACATTTGCTTAACTTTCATCCCTGGAGACTATTTAAAGAGTAATAAGTGAGGGAAAGTTGGTATCAAATTCAATTACAGCAACTACACAAAGATTTACATTCATAGCGTTTCAATAGACTTCATTAGGTCTTGTTTTACTAAAGACTTTAGTTTTTGTAATATATTTCTACAATGTGAACTTTGTAATCGGATTACAATCTTTCATTAAAAACGACATCTTCGACGTTATTCTGTAAATTAAGAAATCAGATCATTATTTTGGACTCATTTTAACTTAATTTTGCAAATACAATGGAACCTCGCTTAACGAGCACCTCATATAACAAGCATTTCGCTTAACGAGCAAAATCAATTGCAAGAAAAATGACTCGCAAAATTATATGCTCTATTATAGTATATTACATTAGTTTATATGGGGAAAATTGTATCACTATAAGAGTAAAAATCCTGAAATTTTGAAACAGATTATGCCCGTTAACCGAAGTTCTATTGTATGTGAATACCTAAATTTAATATATTCATAAAAAATATCATTTCAAAACTTTGTATTACATTACTTTCTAAAAGTTATAACTCGATTATAATGTTTTATAGGAACATTACTCGTAAAATTTTAATAAAAACTTTGTAAAATTCTTAATGGCATTATTCAATTATTATATTCACATTAATTCACCAGCGACAAATCCTTTACTATTTTTAAAAAATATGAATTATGTTGTTTTATTTATAGTTCATTTTCTATTAATAATAATAAAAACACGTACATCTAAAGCATTTTATTTTTGCACACGTAGATTGAATACATTAAGATACAAGAATACTTTAGACACATTGCTTATATAGTAACAGCTAGAAGCTTTCTATGACTAGAATACCATGTAACTCTTATACAATATAGACTATAAAATTCTCAAATAAGCATTAAAACTAATATAAATAAATACATTTTGATAAAATTCATAAATATATATACAACGAAATATACAGTTTTAACTTAATTATAATAATTGAGTCTTCTAATTTGGACCACGAGACAACAACGCAGTTTTAGAGATTTTATCCTTACACGAGTCTTGATATGAATCGTTAAGATTGAATATTGTATGCTAGTATTAAAGTAAAAAGGGGTACAGTGAGCTACATTCAGTTAAATATGTTATTTCTTACATCAAGTCTTATCCTTAACTAATTCACATCAATTCCTTAAGTCTAAACATGAAACTACTACAGTCCTCCATTATATGAAATAGCGGGACTGTGTCTACAGCATCCAATTAACGGAACTTTATAATGATTTCAAATTAACAATTCAGAGTAAATAAAGTTTTTTTTTTAAATATTTTATATATGTTTACAATAGTTTGCATAGATTAATTTAAAGTTCCACTTTAGCATGACAAATGTATTATCCCCAGCTGCCAAACTTTACCAACTTATCACAAATTCTTATATGTAAAAATATAACAACATAAAATATATTTTATTTTCATAAATTTATTTGATCTCAAGCACCTTAAAATCACTTTGTCATGCAAAAATGGAAATATTAAAAGATTGAAAAAGGTGCTTTTTCATAAACGAGTTAAAAAATATTTGAAACTAATAGTATACATTTACAATAGATTAATGCTCATAATATAAAATATATATATGTATTATATAAGAAATAAAGAATATATATCTATATATCAGTCAATTAATTAAACAAGTTTTGGAGCTTACCACATTCCTTTAATAATAATCTTTCGAGATTCCTGCCTCGATTCCTCCTTATGAATCATCCAAGAGTATAAATCGGCGTCGTGATCTGCTTATTACGAATGGTGATAGCCTTTCTGAGATCATCAGTCACAGATCGCGGTAAATCAAGTGCACTTACTTCTTCTGGTGTCTTAAAGTAATTCCTCAAAATCAACAAGGATTGGAACCTCAAGCTGTAAAGTGGTGTAGTGATACAGCAAATCTTCCTCTTCTCTCGATCGACAACTGGTTCCCTCAAGTTTGATTTTAATTTCATGATTTCCTGTGTGGGCCTCGGCATGTAAATGTATTGCTTGCAGATGTGCATTCTGTCTTTGGTGTGTATCTCCAGAGCCAGCCAGGGGTGAGTGGTAAATGTATTCACATCTACATATTCACCCCTGCGCAGCAGTTTGTATCTGATGTAGCTGCCAAAGAAGTTAACCCACACCAGCTCAATGGTGCATTTGGTTAAATTTATGAAGCGCAAGTAGACCTTCTGGTCAGATCTTAAGGACCTGATGGCATCTCTTTTGACTTCACCCTGTGGATCCTCCTAGAAAAGTTAAAGTTCATTAATCATTCAAGAAACTATCATAGCTTTATCATGGTTTGTTGTAATTAATATTGAGAATTGAAAACAATACTCAGTTAACGCGTCAGTTTGACATTTTAGACGTCAAAAAATGTTGTGTTTTTAACCAAGAAGAGGAATTACATAGAAGGTGTAAATAGTTCGTGTTCTAGTGAAGATCTTGAATTGAAAAACAAAGAAAGTCGTAGAAGCATCGACCGATCAATATGGCAATTTGTGTTGCAATCATTGGAAAGGACGTAAGTTAAAGAGATAGTAAAAAGAAATAACCTACCGCCATTGTGCAAAATCTGCTCTATTATTCCAATGATTATTCTTAAAACCCTTGAACTCTTCGACTGAATTCGAACGATATCTTCGATTTTGGCTCCTTGGCAAATACGTACTTCGAAAATACTAATAAATGGCAAGTATTGCTATTCCTCCAAGCGGACGGCCATTAATTAAAAGACGCTCTCTGTGTTGACGCGCTGTACTACGTGACTACACCAATGTGCACCAATGTCTGCCATCCCTTGAATGCACTTCAACCTACTTTCTGGACTATGCAATTTATGCTAAGTACAGACGTTACACGTCTCATACTAATGATCGTATTGCCGTTTAAATGAATTTTTATTCATTTGCATTCTTCATTAATGAATAACGAACATTTCAGCGTATTTCTTTTCGTTGTCCTTCACAATTATGGAGTACAATCAATACTTGTTGACATCGTTTACATTGCGCTGAAGCAGGAACAACCTGATATAATATTTTTGTGGGGTAGTCCTAAAATTACATTTCCATTTTTTTTTCAAAGCTTTATGTTATAGTAGGTCACGTTCCTGGTATTACTCTAATGAGAAAAGGGTCAATTATGTATTTGTATACTATATAAATTCTGAATTAAATATGTATAATAGAGGATGTTTGCAATATCAATAACAAATGTTTCATCAATCTCTTATTTAGTTCAAATTTTAAAACTATTATATTATAGCTCTGTTTTGGATTATTGTAATTCATCCTTAAATTTTAATTGTGTATTTTTTATTGATGTATTTAATCATATATTTACAATATTTTAAGTTAGTTGTATAAATCAGTGATTCTCACTCCCCAGGGGGGTCGCGTAAAATATTTGGGGGTTTTAAAAAATTAATGAATGATAAATCCTGGTTGTTTTTCTACACATACCTATTCTTCGGGGGGTTGCTAAAACTGTTTATGTCCAAAAGGGGGTTGCGGACCAAAAAGTTTGAGAATCACTTTGAGCGACTTTTGAACTTAAGTTTAGAAAAGGTTTAGAAACGCTGTTCTAGATTACATAATATAAGCAAATGAAATTGAAAGTAAATATTTTTGAAATTTTGTTGATTGCATTTTAATGTATATATGTATGTACAATAACTTTCATTTTTAGAATTCCCCCAAGTACTTTGCCTGTTCGAATCCGGACGATGAAATTAATCTTCAATATAAAGTGCTTTCATCGTTGGATGTGATCGAGGAGAAACTGAATACGGCTAATAAAGTGACCGATTTCAGGGAATTGTTTTTGGGAACTCTGTATTCATTGGAAAGCCACAAAATGTAAATTTTGATTGTACAATTTCAAGCAAATCAATGCATATTTTTCTTTCAACTTTTTTTTAGATATGGATATGTGACTAATACTAAAATCAAATTCATAATCGTCGTTGATTCCACGAACACAGCTTTGCGCGATAACGAGATCCGCTCGGTATGCATAAATAATCCCCTGTATATGTATATTACGCTCAATGTCGTAATATTTTTTTGTTGTTGCTTTCAGATGTTCAGGAAAATCCATAGCATATACGCCGACAATATCTGTAATCCATTCCATATTCCAGGGGAGCCAATTACTTCCAAGTATGTAAAATAAGCCAATTTCGTTGTGAGTTTAGGTTTTAAATACTGCCGCATCGGTATACTTCAAAGAAGTATATAAAAAAAAGAGTTGCACTTTCTCTTCATGGAGTTGGCATTATGAAGTACGGATTGTAATTGATTGTGCCAAAAATGTACCAAATATTCAAATACTATACACTTGCAACTACAATAATACTCGCACTATGCGAGGTATAGTGGAACCTCGCTTAACGAGCAAGAAAAATGACTCGCTTAACAACCAACGTTTCGCATAACGAGTGAGGATGAGAAGAGAAGTCCCGGATTGCGGCAATCGACATAATTTTTAAAACTTGTGTACACATATTATGTATTTTTTTAAATATATTTCACTATACGATTAAAAATCCGGACATTTTGGAACAGATTAAACTCGTTAAGCGAGGTTCCACTGTATTGTTGTAGTTACAAGTATATAGTAATATTAGAAACCGGTCTAATCGAGGACAACATAATTTTGTGTACTAATTTTATAAGATTTATTTGAGATTTGCCGACTATATTAATGTATTGTTTTATATTCCAGGTCTTTCCATGATAAGGCCACCAGTATTATGTTTGGAACTGTTTGATTTCTGATGGAGTAATAAGGGTTAACAGTTTATTACACGATGTAATTTTAAATGTAATCTGAAATAAAATAAGATATAAGAACAAACAAGATATGTGTGTATTTATTTTTCAATAGGAAAAAAGTGGAAAAATAAGTATTTTATACATTTTAGCATAAAACTTCATAGTTTTAAACTAGAAATTATTATTTTTTGACAAGACTACAATTTTATAAGAACAGTTTTTCATGGATATATAAGTTAGTTAAGACAAGTTAGATTAGAACAATATGACTTAAAAATATAACAAAATATAAAGAATAATAAAATAAATCTTAACTGCACAGAAATTAACTGACTCGAAGCAATTTAATTTATTTAAATTTATAATGAATCCGGTTAATTATCAAATTAATAGTTATTTATAGAAAAAATTCAGCCCTTATACCGTATTTTTCGGACTATAAAAAGCACACGTCGCTAAGACGCACCTCAAATTACGAGACGATTTATTGAAAAAAATATTTTAATGTTACCTTCAGCGCACCCAAAATTTGAATCCATTTTCCTAAGTGCAAACGGAATGTTTTCT
This sequence comes from Nicrophorus vespilloides, assembly GCF_001412225.1. NCBI lineage: Eukaryota > Metazoa > Arthropoda > Insecta > Coleoptera > Silphidae > Nicrophorus > Nicrophorus vespilloides. The sequence goes on from NW_017095832.1 coordinate 15,434, forward strand.
TGTCTTTACTTAGCAGTTTTAATTGTTCCTCTTGTTTTCTCCACTCTCGAAACATTTTCTTTGTTGGTGTTGAAACAAAATGTCTTTCTGCTGCTCTGTTTCCATATTGTTCTGCATAATTGATCATATTTAGTTTGTACCTCACGTTTTGAAAGTAATTTTATTTTCAAATTTAGAGAAGAACCCAAAATTTCATTCCATTTTTCTATGTAAAAAGGTGTGTCTTATAGTCCGAAAAATACGGTAGTTAATTTGTAGAAAATGTGAATTTCCGTCACATGAAACAAGGTTTTGGTTAGTTATGTATTATATAGATAGTTTATAAAGAAGTCATGTTTATCATTTTACAGTAAACTTTGTATTAAGTTTTTTTTTTATTATTTGAAATTAAACATTAAGTTATTCGTTTGCAGAATTTATTAATGTTAATTTGGTTGCATACATCAATAAAATGTTCTTGAAATATATCAATTTTCAAATAAATACAGTGGAACCTCGCTTAACGAGCACCTCGCATAACGAACATTTCGCAAAATAAATTGTAATAAAAATGACTCGCTTAACGAGCGACGTTTCGCATAACGTGTGACGATTGGAATAGAAGTCCCGGATTGCGAGCCTGCTACATCATTTTTAAAACTTATTTACAACATATTATGTCTGTTTTTGAAAATGTTTCAGTTTTAATAATAATTTGAATGTTTATTGTTTATATAAATGATATTATATTTATATTTATTGGTATTATTGTGAATTTCAGTAATGTAAAATGTATATAAATATGTATTATTTCATTTCTGAATGAAACTGTAACATAAGTTGTATTTATAATAAGATGTTAGCTAGTTATTATTTTATTTTAAAAAAATAATAATAATACTAATATGTTTATGTTAAATATACCATATGAATAATAGATGAAAAAGTTTAGAATCTAGAAATATATTTTTTATTAGGTTTTAATAAACCTTGGATATACATAATATTAAGTCGATACTTATAACGCAAAACAGATATAAAAACTGGATTAAAAAACACTAAATTTTAGTAAAATATTCTTTTAATTGCGGAGGCAGTAACTTCTGGGCTAGGCCTCCTCACACTAGTTGTTATTTATTGCCTCTATACAGGGTGTGCCAAATTACTTCGGGCTGTTCGAAATTGATCAAAAGAGAAACCTGGTAAATTGCACAGCAATAGCATTCTGGGAATAAACATTTCCATACACGAACAATAATATTATAAACACAATTTCCTTGTTTGAAATGCTACAAAACAGTAATATTCTGTTAAAAATACATCATCAATTAACTGTAATTAGTGTACAACCAAAAAAAACATATTTTTTACTCAGCGTCAGCAAATTAATTTTCGTACATGAGTTGAATATCTTTGTTATATTGGATCAACAATATTGCACATATTGCGTTCCTAGGCACCCAGGCGTATAGGATTACTTGCAAAGAGGGGAAAGCGTTTCGTCATTCGAAACTAACACAAGTAAAAGATATTATAGCTTATAAAATGCCTGAAAACTGTAAGACGTTTGCTACACAGTTGTTTAGCAGATATCACCTGTTTTTTGTGCCAAAAACAGCGTTGTATTATGTAAATGTCAGCAATTAAATAGCACACGTAATTTTTGCTAGTGGGAGGTTATTAAAATAGAAAATGAAGCGGCGTGAATGAGATATCCTTTAAATTCAAGAATCTTTTTTCTTTTATTAATATTTTTTATTGCTCAACGTTTATTTTATATTTAGATGAATCTCGTCATATCACCTGTAAAATAATACTTCATAATAACAAAATAGAAACGCCAAAATATTTTATTATAGGAGTATTACAAATAAATGTATTAATTTTTTCTAAATTAAACTGGAACAACTGGAAAAAGTAAAACTTTTATATATTTTATCATGATCTTATGATGTATCTGTTTTTATATAACATTAATTAATGATCGAGATATGTTGATTTCACGTTAAATTAAATTATAATCATGCATGTTAAATATTCAAATGAAAGATAAAACTATAGCCTTTACTCTATGACTGAGAGGTAATCCATATAATGCCTAGGTTTGCAAATTATGCACTAACATATTTAAGCAATATACAATTAAGTCAACATACTTCAGTTTTATTCTTGAATTTGTGATGCCCAAAATAAAAGAAAATTTACATGTGTTTACGATTTTGAGTCTATTTCAGAAATGTCTTGTTATTGCGTCGAGTCACTTGTAAAATCGGGAATCGCGTCTTTAACTGATTTTTCGTTATTTACACAAATAAAAAGAAAATAATATTGTAAAACTAATCGATTAAATTGAAATATAAATAATTTGAAATACACCTTTCACAAAAACTGCGTTGCATTTATTTTTTTATAAATATATTTAAATAAAAAAAATAATAAATATATAAAGTATTTACATTTTCTTATAATAAAGATTATTCTTATTTCCTTTTTCTTTTTAGTTTGTGCATGACTTTTTCGCGGCATTGAGAGGAAAATAAATTGCAGCAAGTTCGGAATCGATTGATATTTACGCCAGCTTCATATATATTAACTATGTGAATTATATAAGGAATTCGTACAATGAATTTTGCCGCATTTTATGACGGTTTTTATCATATTTTATATAGAAACAATTCGTAATTAAAATTGAGTTCGGTACGGCTTTTGCACTGTGCTGGGTTATGTGTTCTCCTGCATGCAACAACAGCGGCGCACAACAAAAATAAGAAAACTTTTGTATCTAGAGATTACGGAAAAAAACATCTAGTTGTTTATTTGGTAAGTTTATTAATATTTCAATTGTTTGTGTCATATTCAGATACATTTTTATTGATCAAAGTAGTTATATGATCATTTCATGAATTAAAGTTGAAACCTCATTATATTAATTTATATAATAAGATTACATTCTTTGCAGATGTTTTAAGTTAATTTGTCATTTTTTTCTATTGTTGGTATACTAAATCAAGTTTTCTTGCCAGTATAAATTGTTTTTTATTTACATGATTTCCTTTACAATCGTAAAATCCTATTTTATTATACTAGTGTTAAATGTTGTTGTACATGCTAAATATATAGGATATATACAAATATTTTAATTAAAACTTTAATTTATGTACTTCAAACTCAGGTATATACAAATTATTTGATTTTAATTTTATGATTGCAATAAGGCAAATTTCATATATGTAAGTTTTTCAATAAAATATACATGAAAATTATCATTTTCTGAACTTCAAATGATATTTAGTAATAATAGTAATAAATATATCTATTTTTGCTGACATAATTGAGATAGAAAAGACTAAAGAGATATTATTTACTGATAGGTTATTGGTAGTTAATTCGACCAATAAGTTTGTAAAAATTATACTTGAATCAGTTTTTAATATACATTAATAAATGACTCTAAAGTAATTACTACTTGAAGATAAAATGTTTTGTAGTAGAAATTGGGGAGATATTCGATCACAAAATTTAAACTTTAGTTTTAGTAAAGTGATAATACATAATATTAATATGGTTTCTTTCATCTGTATAGTATTGAAACTTTAAGTTCAGTTACTCATCTATAGTCCATCAGGTAGGATGAGCGATATTTATCTTTTCTTATACGTTCATTGTCTAATATTTTGTTAAAAAGTTTAATAATTAAATTATATCATAGTTTAGTAAATACATTGTCATTATTAATAAAGCTTCCAATGAGAGAGAAATCATGACAAAACAAATATAAAAATAATTATTTAAAAAAATGGTTTCAGTTTATTATAAATTAAAACTTAATAATAATTTAAAATTATGGAAGTTGAGAAAGCAATAATATAATAGTATAATAAAGTAATATTTTTTGAAAAAGTAATTGATTATAAACTTTAATTATTTATTGAATGAAATAATGAGTAATTTATTTAGTTAATTTTAAAGTAAAAATTGTTTCCTGCTCAAAATTGCTATTAATTTAAATGTAATTATGTAAGTAAATGATAAAAATATGTAATTAAAGTGTTTTTCTTAAATAATTTCAGATTATAAACTAAAAAGCAGTTAATTAAAGATAAATTAAATCAATCAAGATTTGCACAAAACTTTATTAATTATAATGAGAATAATTTTTAATGAAGTCAATATATAAATAAGTCTGAGATAACAAAAACTATAAATATTCTTGGTATTTTAATAAATAATTTACAAATAATGTAAGCAATGATAATAAAAAAAAAACAATAATGGTTTGTTAAATTAGTAGTTTCAGTTGATTGTAAACGATAGAAATACCGTTTTATTGGTGACGAGTGAAGCGATGAGTTCTTTAAGCAATTATTTTATCTTTGGTTACAGTTGTTGCTATTATTTCAATGGCGATGGTTCATGAGAATACCGAGTAACTGTTTTTATATTTTTTAATTAAACGTTGATTGCTTTAGCGCATCTTGTGAGCGTCGGAATGCAAGTAAATAAATTTCGCGAGCTCTAATCAAATTACGATGTACCATTATTATATAATCGTCTCTTCTTCCTTCAGTTTCATCTCATCTCTTCTATTTTTATTTTTCAGTTTCCTTTTTGCCGCACGATCTACGAAGGGGTGATAAAATGCAGTGAATTAAAGTGCGAGTGTGTGTGTGTGCATGTGTACGTACGTGTGTTCTTCGTAGTCTGCATGGAAATCGTGGTCGGTCGTGGGACCGCAGTGAGCATGATCGAGAGGTTCACTCATCCAGAAATATTTGTCAATCTGTCTTATCCCAAACTTGACAGTAAGCTCTTCTTACATCTGCGTTTAGTCTAGTTAGAACCGGTGAACAAACCACCCGCGCCTCTCGCTCTCGCAATTTGCCATCCCGATCCGAACCAGAGCATGTCAACTGGTGGTAGCGGAGGTGGCGGAGGAGGCGGCATCGGTGGCGGTGGGCTTTACGAAAACTTGCAATTAACTTTCAGCGGAAGACCGGTGGAAGTGCGCCAGTTTCTCCAGAGCGACGCGCGTAAACGCAAAAGCACATCAGAAGTTTCCGGAATGTCTCACATCAAGTCGAAGACAGCGTCCAGGAGCGTCTCGGACCTGAAACTGGAGGATGAAGCCGGTGGAGATCAGAAGGAGGTGGTAGCAGAGGACAGCATGCTCAAAGATGACTCCTCCGGAAGCGTAGAGACGCTTCTTGCGGAAGACGGAAAAGCAGCGAAGATGCTGTTCGCAGATGAAAACGAAAAGGTTCCTAAACAGTATTCGGCAACGGGACTTGACGATGGCTACGAATCCTGCAACAGCACTCCTCACGGATCAGGTATTAACACATAAAATTATAACATATAAAACTAAGTAAAACAATCATGATTCGCAAATCACAAAATTTTTACATTTAAAACTAAGCAAAGAAATGATTCTTGTTTCTACTTACCCACATAGACAACGCAAATAATAGCTTGCTCAACGAAAATAACGCGACGTATCTTCTCAGAAAATGTAATTGGAAATCATAAAATTGCAAATATTTGTTATCCGTGATAATTTAATCTCATAATATTTACATCAAACAGCGCAACAAATACAGATATATAAAGCAACCTATTCAATTTATTTTAAGAATGCAGTGAAAATAAACACACAATTTCCGTATATTTTATTATATATGCAATATTAAGTAATGCAATTTCATTTGTTGTAAATAAAAGTAAAATCGATCATATAACAATATTTTTTTCATTGACTTAATTAATTATAAATTGAAATTAATTAAGATAAAAATATTTATCGTATTTTCAAAATTGTAAGCAAGATTCTTCCTAATAAATAAGTAATTGACAATATTGGATCTCCTTCATAAAAATCATAAACTTATGAACATTAACAGCAATATTTTAATTTTTGGAGAAATTCCATAGAGAAAAGTCTTTAGATTTCATTGTAAAAAATCATGATTATCCACATTTTATTCAACAACAATAATAAAAAAAAAACATCAAAAAAAATGATTGAGTATAAGCCTTTCTGTTCTATTTAATCAATAATTAATGAATTCGATTATTTATACTTCAAAAGGTTTTTTTCTGTATTTCTAAATATGCACTAATTATGTTTATTTTTTCTTATAAATCTATACTTTATACATTTTTTGGTATTGAATACAAATAAAAATATTTGACAAAAAATAAATATAAGAATATTTAGTTAATTTTTGGTAAACGTTAGAAAATACATTTATGATTAAATTACTAGTTATCAGTATGAAAGTGTCTATTAAAATTTTATTTTTAATAATTTAGTAATTCTAAAGCCTATCAGCCTATCACTTAAAAAATATAAGATTATTAAAGAACATACTAATACATATTGTATCTCTAAAAACTCAATAAAGAAATATTAATAATCTAATTATTTTTATAATAATATCATTTATATATCAATTAATATGATATACGTGCATATTTTCAACTTTAATTTAAAAAAGGTTTACAAATAGTTTCAGTAAGAATTACTTACGAATATTCATACTTTAACTGTTTATAATCTTTTTTGATTTCAAGTTGGTGGCAATTAATTGTTCTGACACATCTACAGTAATAATGATAAACTGATAATACTTAATGCTAGTTTTAAACATAACAGGAATTATTTTGAAGTAAATAAGTTCTAAGTTTTATAAATTATAATGTTTAATGATTTTGAAGATGATTTTTCTTGACAAAGTGTTTGAAATATTGTGATTCAAATTATGTGTAAAATATTTGCTTTTAGTACTGCAACCCTGGTAAAACAATTAGTTTAAGGTCGATCTATTGATTCGTTATTGCGCTCTTCACTCTTCATTCAATTTGCTCTTCAGAAGGTGAACACTTTAGCATCCGGAAACACATATACGCGCGAATTAAATGTATGATGTACGCGCCCGTCAGTTCGATTTATTTTATTCCACGTTCGATCAAGGTTAATTATCCCCAAAATATCTAATCTTAGAATCACAGTTCTTCAAATATACAGGTTTTAATGTATGTTTTCTCTAATAACCGGTTTTGCTTCTCAAGTGATCAATCATATAATTCTTTTCGAACAGTTAATAATTTTTAGTACGGTCAAAATTAATTAATTTTATTTCATGCATTGATTTTTTTTTAAATCGAGGGGAATTCTCATAGAGCCGAAAGTTATCCTAGAAAGTAGTTTGCTCATCTATCTATTGTAAATATAAGTATACGAAGAAAAAGAAAAATTTTCAGTTATCGATTTCAGAACCATTAGATTGATTGTATTTCTTTTGCAAGCATCTCCGTTATTTTCTTCAGATTTTCATTGCAGCTTAAATAGTATTAAAGCAAGAAAATAAATATATCAATGGAATTAGAAAACCGTACAGTTAAAATCGGAAATACAAGTATTATTTTCTATCTTAATCCGAATTATAAGGAATCTTCTGTAAGTTAAATTATTTTCTTAAATATAAAAGCAATACTTTGCATAGTGCAGGTAATCGGTTTCGCTAATATACTGGACTAATCGAGAAATTATATACGATACAAAAAAAGGAGCACAAATCGAGACATGACTGTATAAAATTTAGTTTATTTTGATTTTTTTTTAAACTGAACTATAGTGAATTATTTATTTTTAAATTATTATTCATAATGACAAGATAAACAGATAATTGTATAATTAAGAGTTAAATCCCAGAAAAGTATATAGAAATAAATAAAATATACTTTTTAATTATAAAATTTTCTTAGTTGAATATTTTTTTCTATTAAAACGTACCCAAATGTTAATTAATGAAGTATATTTAATGATACAAATAATAGGTGACATTATTACAAGGAAACTATAGAATTATTATCAATTTAAACTAAGAACTTAACATCTGGATTACAAAATAAAATAGCAATACAGCTGTAAATAAGTTGTAAATTGGTCATTAAAATGAATAAATGTTTATGTTAATATATCTAATTTAAAGTTATATATAATAAAGATAAGGAAGTAGAGGAATAAATTAATTAGTGGAATATGTTATTATTATTGAAAGAGATTTAGATTATTTTACATAAAATACTAATGAATAGAACGTTGGATGTTGTGCATCGTACACTTAATGTTTGACATCTTGACATCATGTCTCGTGGATAGTACTTGAAGAGAGACGATTTCCTTGAGAGTAACAAGTCTTAACACCACAAATATTCACACACTGCATTAAATTGAAAGATCTCGTAGTTGATGGTTAATTACGGAGAATTTCCCATGTAAATAGATACACATAACTACTATTAATAATATCTCTTGTTTATAATCTACAAGACTATCAACCTAATTTTACAGAATAATAATTGGAAATTCTATATTATTTCTTTGCTTTATAAACATGGGATTAATTAAGATAATAATAATGTATATTAAAGCACATCATTGCTTTAGGATAAGCTTTAAGATACTGATCGTAATGAGCTGCAGTTGTTACATAAATTCGATAAATATTGACTGGCACATAATCGAGTTTATCGTGGATCAGTCATAAATCTCTCGAACTATTCAAGATAGGCGGAAACGGCTTGTAATTGGAATTCTCATTTATATTTTCTTTTTGTTGAGACGTCAATTTAAAATGAAATGCTTCACAAAAAGAAAGCATACACTCTGATTGGATTTTTAATTACTTTTTCCTTAAAAATCGCACTCTTGAGTTTCCCTTATTCTCAATACGTAAATCGCAAATCGAGTATTTGTGTCAAAAACGTTGGATTAAAAAATTAGTAAAATTATATGTATTTATTTATTATTCTAAATTATTTTTTTGTAAGTATTCTCCTCTGATTATTATCATATATTGGATAGTTCTCTTATATAAGTTTATGATTAAATGAAGAAAATTATGTAAACTCTGATCTAATGCAATGTAGTAGGGTTAATATTCAATTCTACATACATTTAAATAAAAAAATGTCGAGGTTTTTCGTAATTACTCTTAACTCTTTCCAAACTTAACTTTAATCCAAATTTTCTCACAATTATTTTTTTTTTCAAGTTTAAGCCAGTTAAATATGCAGATATCCCCCGACTCACGAACTAGTTTTCGTTCCAAAGAGTTGTTCGTAAGTCGGGGGAATTTTAAAAATTTCAAAATATATTTATCTTACCACACTTTATCATGGTTTTTACTTTTATAGAAATAGATTAAAATAAACAAAATACTTACTTACAAATGCTTTTCAATGTAGAAATCACAATTATTTAATGAAAAACGACAAAAGAAACTAATACAACAAAGCAGATACACCTTTCATCTTTCAAAAATATTATATTTTATTAAAGAAATTATCAATTTCTGTTTAGACAGTTATTAGACAGCAATTTAATGACTTCTATTTTTTAATTTATTTTATTTTTTACAATATATTTACAATATATTTACAATTATTTTACAATGTTTTATTATTTAGTGCTCCTATACCTCAGTTTCTGTGTATTACAACTAAGATTTTTTTAAGTGTTTTTTATTAGTTTATTTTGAAGTGTTCGTAATTTTTTAATTTCTTTACGTCTCTTTTTTTCTGATTTGATCCGGAAATTTATTGTACTCATGGACACATTTTACTAAAATGATACTGTTAAGGGTATTTGTCTTGTTTTCATATGGTAAATTATAATAATTTACACATTATCAAATATTTATACCACCAAAGAGTGGTTAAAAAATATTTCATCAGTCATTTATGTATCCATACTTCATTGATATACCGGATTTGAGTCGATTGCGCCAAATTTATATTTGCTAATGTAGACATTTGTCTACCATATGGTTTGACTTTTATAATTGGAATTTGTTTTAAATAAATATTTAAAATCTATATTACAATATGTGAATTATAACAGTTGATTAATTTTGTTATTTAAAGTTTGATGGGACCGGCAAAAAAATTCAACCGGGCCTCGAACTTATTGGATTCGGCCCTGTTCATTAATAGTCAATAAAATGTGTAAAAACATCTTTTATATTACTATTAAACAAACATTGTAGTAAAATTTATTGAATACTTGATTATAATTGACTTCAAATGAACTCTATATCATTTTGACAATAAGCTGTTTAATGTGTGCGCAAATTCTGTTTTTATATCCACATTCATATAAAATACAGTTTGCACAGTTCATTTCGATTCATTGAACTTTTTTTAATGATTTCTTTATTGGTTGATGTTTTTGAACTGAGCAAGCAGACAGCCTTTAAAATAAACAATTTGTAACATACATATCATTATATTCATTCAACAAGGATTTAATTTCTTCTTGATAAACGTTAATTAAACAATACCTGAACAATGCTATTTTTATTGCTTTGACAAACGTTTTTTTCCTACCAGTTTTAAAAATTATAAAAAAAATATTTATAAATTAAAATTTATTTTATTCAAGGGTTGTAAATTTTTATTTTTATGATTTTTTTTTATGATTTATTTATTTTTACTTTTTGTTTTATGTGAGTATTACATTAAATATTATTATAATTGAAAAAAGAGCAACAAACAAAAACTATAGTCATTATTCTTATTATTATAAGTAACTTTATTCATCCCGATAATTTCCTTAAAAAAAAAGACATTTTTATAATGATTTTTTTTGTTATAATTACTTCATTAAATTTTATTTCTGTGTATTACAAGCAGCATTAAAAGCTGAATAATTCTACTTATATTATATATAAGAGTAAGTTGAAGAGCAGTGATTGAGACAATTTGAACAGTTGATGGTCGTCATGTTTTATGATCATAAAACGAGCAAAAGAAACAAAATATATTTCCATTTTTTAGTAATTAACATGAACTTATGAAATTTCGGTACTTGTCGAAGTTTTAACGTCTAATTTGATAAAGCGGTTTGTAAGCTTGTTGAAGGAGCTGAACTAGTTTCGGCCTCGGCAAACTTTAAATACCATAAAAATTAATTGGAAAAAGTGATCCAACGCCGTGGGGATATACGATATGACTTTAAGTGGAAGCGAGATGCATTTAATGTTGTGCGTATGGGAAAGAGCGAAAAAGATGTTGAATAAAATAAGAGAGTAAAGTATAATGACCTTAATTAGTGCATGTGCATTAATTGTAGGCGGGAGTGTAACACGTACTTCTGGGGATGTTATAAACATTTAACTAATTTCCTAAGATTAAAATTAGATAGCAAATTAATTAAGTAATTTCGCAGTGCGGTTATGGAATCGTATCTCGGGGCTAAGTCATTACAGTCTTCATTTAATTATGAAATAGTAAACTGAATTCCACACGGAACACTCTCTCACACATACACACACTCATCGTCGGTGCATCATCCACCACAGCAGTTTTATGTATGCGTGTGACTTAAGTATATATGTGTATGCATTTAATAATCAATTAATTCGTGGCCGTTCATTAAGACTAATCTGGAATTTAAAATTCGTTCGGTGGCAGCAACGGATTTTCATCCCTTTTGCGGCGTTCTTGATTTTCATTAAAAAACCAAACCGCATTGTGCCCTTTCGCCACGCTCTTTCATATATGTAAGACTGCACAATGAAAAGATAATATCAAAAACCGGATATACAATCTAGTAAATCCGGCGAGCGCGTTTTGCAGTGCGGCAGGATTAACGTGATTTTGAATAATTTTCGCGCGCGGCGGGGTTAACTCGTTTCCGGTTCACCATCGTCCCTCTCATCGTCCTCTTTCACCGCAATAGGAGGCGGTGACGGTGTGCGAATGAAGCGGTAAAGAGGAGTACGATGGAAAGGGGACGACTTCGAAGGTGGCGGATAATAAAATCGAATGAAATTCATTTGGAGATCAGAGAGTTTGGGAAAGTTGTTGAATATTAAATGCGCGCCGGTCGCGGTTCCAAACCTCAATCAATACATTTTTGGCATACGTTATTTCCATTATTAAACACTTAGGATGGCATTCCGATGAAATTTTTACGTGAGATATATTCCAATGCAAGACCACAAAGAATTTTCTTATATAACACCCCGGAATTCAGCATCTTTTTATATTATATCCATATTCTTCTTTTCCCCCCTTTCTTTTTTATCTTATTCTTGTTCACCTTTTCCTTTTCCTTTATCCACCTTGACTTCTACCGCTTACTCTATGATTGTAGCAAAATAATTTAACAAACTTTCTTATGCAACTATTTTTCATTAGAGTCATTCACTCATCAAGTAACAATGACAATCATTAATATTTGAATAATCTATTGAATTATATATGCCTATTATATCCATTCAGGTTATACAATATTTTAACAGATTTAGTGTCTATTTTTACAAAACAAAGTTTCAGGTCTAAATGGGTTAGAGCCTATATCTTCCATCAGATAAATTTCACGTATATTTCACTTTTTCTATTTAAACAATCCAAAATATATATCGTAAGTTATTGCAAATTTAGATGTAAAAATATACTTTTATTTACGTATTAAAATTAGGGAACAATTTTCAAGTACATTTACTTAACAATTGTATTGCTTTTCAATTGGAACCTCGCTTAACGAGTTTAATCCGTTCCAATCCGTTCCGAATTTTACTCGTATAGTGAAACAATTTCAAAAATACCCATAATATTGTACACAAGTTAAACTGAATAACATGTATGAAACGTATTATGTAAAGTGAAATATATTAAAAGATCTCAGCCTATAAATATTCATTACATATATGAATAATTAAAGTGAAATAAAAATAATTAAAATTAATTTTGAAGGAAGTTAATAGTGCTCTATTTCCTGCGCTTTATTTTGTTTACAGTAATTAATGTACATTTCAGATGTTATTTTACTACTAAATGTATTTCCTGTGGTTTACATAAAATTGTTTCTTTGTGAAAATACCAATTATTTTTTGGTTTATTTATAATTTTCTACATTTGTGAGTTTGTAAAACTTAATTAAAAGTTGTTATGATTTTGCTCATTTAGTGTAATCGTCGATAGTCTCTCATATATTTTACTTTAACTATTGAATATCCACATATTTCATAGATCATTAATTCTTCATTAAATTATTATTTCTGTACTCGTGAGAAAAATGAGACTGAATTAAAATTTTAATTGAATAATTCAGATTTATATAAAAAGGAAGTAAAACATTTGTTGTAATAAATAAAGTATTAAAGATTTAATAAATATACGTGGATAAAAAGAAAGTACGTGCATTTTTATTTGGGTAAAATAATTCTGGCTAAAATTACGCCACGATCATTTTGATGCTCTATTTTCCACGGTTTATTTTGTTTATAGTAGAGATGTAATTAGGTTACAACTATTTTGGTGAAGCGCCAAAAATTCTGAATTCTAGCGCCGAATTATATCGTCCAATATAGTGTGTATCTCCGAGCGTTTTGTTACTTCAAACATTTCCACGGAATATCGCAAACGTATACAGACTCAAGTTCAAAATACTTTTATTATATTTGCAAAGCAATCAACTTCCAATAAACCGACGATGGATTCAATTTTAGTGGAAATAAACATGTAAATATAAGTGTTTTTGTTATTTTTAATAATAATTTAGTTATTTTTTATGTTTTAATTAATACTATATGATTTAGAAATATTTGAAGAAAATGAAAACTTTTGCACACACTTAGTTAAACAAAACAAAAACTGTACGAGTGTTGTAACTTTGATAATGCAGTGTGTTAACATAATTTCTACTACCAGAATTGTTTGTTAAACGAACATCGATTTACTATAGATTTTTATGGGAATAGCAGTAAAATTTAATTCCACAACTATACTGTAAAGTGTTCGTTACCCGAACGACGTATGTTCTTTGTATGAAAATAAAAATATTTCATGAAAATGTTCGTTATCCGATTTGTTCGCAGTTAAAACTGTTAAATGATTACCCATTGTATATGTAACTTATGTTTGTAATGTGTTCACGAAATTGTCATTTTCTGGCGTACATTTAAAAGGAAACACGGGTTTAAGTGTTATTGGTCAATCTAATTCCCAGATCTATTACATACCACGAGTGTTGAGGTTAAAGTTGAAATTAGAGAGGAAATAACTGTTTAAAATATTTGTATACATTTATATACATTTTCTCATATCAATAAGAAATTAAAATGCAAATACTATTTGAAATCTAATTAAAATCGAAATTATTAAACTAATATAAGAAAAAGTTGTAATGTTTTGAATTAATTTGATAAATTCCGTATTACTCACTGCATAAATTTGAAAAAATAGATTAAAATAAACAAAATACTAACTTACAAATACTTTTCAATGTAGACATCACACTTATTTAAGAAAAAAGGACAAAAAGGGATCTTAAAAATAATTTAATTTGATTAAAGAAATTATCAATTTTTGTTTGGACAGTTAATTTTTTTATCACTAAGTCTGGGAATTCGTACAGAGAGATACCTGTACTTTTAAACCTCGTAAAAAGAAACAGCACAAAAAGAGACTTGATTGAAATCAAGTATGTATGTATACAATCAATTTTGCTTTACTATATTAAATAAATTTCAACATAGAATATGTTTGTTTTATGATCTAATATACTCACTTGATCCTTGTTATATAAGCATGAGTTATATCGAAATTGAATGAACCCTTTATTTGGTTGAGTGGTTTCCTTGGGGACAAAACGAAATGTGTTAGAATTAACAATATTGACCGGAGGACAAAAGATGTTTAACACATTTGATTGAAGAGAACAAAAGCACATTAATTACATTCAATGCCCTTAATTGTAATCTCAAAGATTAACATTTCTGGTAATGGTAATGGAAGGATTATATGAATTTAATCTACCAATATAAGGAAATTCATTTACTTTTATTTCTATAAAATCGATGCAATACTATATAGTACATCAAGTACGAAAAGAAAAATTGGAAATGTTAGACAGTTTGTGACAGTTGTAGTTTTAGAAATGATTCTTTTAAACAAACTGTTTTACCTAAAGCGTTCACAAGAATGTACAAATAATAATTTAAACAAATAACAATAGTTAAGTTTATATGATTAAAGTTAATGCAAATATACATGTTTGATATTTTGTGACAGTTTAAACCTTTTTTCAATTGATTCATTTTAACAAACTGTTGAACCTAGAACATTAAGAGAATTGTATAAAATAATGATTTACATAAATATAGTTAAGTTTATATATTTAATGTCAATACATAAAATGATAAAAATGTAAATGTTTGTGACAGTTAAAAGATTATCTCTTTTGTAATTGCAACGTGGAGGTTGATAAGGTCGTAATCATTAAAAAAGACCCATAAATACTATTTTTACATATACGAATTAAAGGACAGTTTTTAGAGAATCCTCCTAACAAATAGTGAAAATACTTTTAAATGTATAGAATAGACAAATTTATTCTTTATAATTCATTGCAACTTAAGTTTTCTTAAAAAATGCCTATTTTATAAGAAAATCATTTCATTTATTACACTTAAATATTCTTGTATATAATTTTAGTATTTATAAATAAACAAGACAAAAAAAAAATGTAATTTAAAAAACGTCTGCCCTATTTATCTCATTATGCTGACTTTATAAATAATTCTGGAGTTTGAAATCTATTAATATTTTATTCGTACAATTTAATCCAAGATTAATTTGGGTGCAAAAAGAATGAGGCTGGTGGGTTTTCCAAGTGGGAATGGCTTAAAGTTAGAAATGATAACATTTAAAATTTAGACGGGGTAAAGTTTTCAGTGGATTATAATTAAAAGAAAGATCGAAAAGTAAACTTTCACTCGGAGCACGATACATATTTTATTTTGCCACCGTGGGGTATGAAGGTATTTCAAAAGTTTTTTTTTGTTCCTTTTTTTATTTGTTCTTCAATATTTACTTACCATTTGAAGATTTAGTAAATTAATATGCAAATCACGTGTCTTCTTTATATACGTACACTTAATACGAATTATGTTAATTCGGTAATTACAAGCTTCTTATAAATAAAGTTTTATAAATTATCTCTTAATTAATCATTAGTGAATAGAATAATTTGTACATTAACTTTTAATCATTATTTTAAGGTATAAACTTATTAGTATACAATATTTCTGTTTATACTTTCTCTGCTTATTTTAAATATTAAAAAAAAAACAATATTTCGATTAGACTGATTCACTTAGTTCTATTTGAAAAATTAAAAAAGAAACTAAATTCTAATTTTGTGTAGTTTTGTGAACTATATTCATTTTTATATGCTCAATTAGTTTGGTTTCCAATAGTATAGTGAAACATATTCAAAAATACACATAATATGTGTACACAATTTTTAAAAATGATGTAGCAGGCGCACTATCCGGGACTCATCTTTTCATTGTTACTGGATATGCGAAACGTCGCTCGTTAAGCGAGTCATATTTCTTACAATTCATTTTGTTCGTTAAGCGAAATTCTCGTTATGCAAGATGCTCGTTAAGCGAGGTTCTACTGTATATTGAAAATATTAATTTAAATGTACATAATTCTTCAATATTGATCTTGTAAGAAATTATTGACTAAGACATAACAGACTTTTTAGTTACACGCACTTATTTCTAAAGTAAAATCAAACTTAATGATTATTACAACAGAAAATCATTATTAAATAAAGCTTTAGACTATTCCAATAGTGAAATTTTATTTTTTTTATATGTATTGTTACAAAATTAATAAATGTGAGATAAACACATAAAATGAAGAAGTTTAAAAGTTAAAATTTGGTAAATTTTTTATATTTTTAATGATAATAGCGTTCTATTTTTTTTATTAATATTTTGTCAAGTTATTGAAGTTTTGTATATTTTTATAATAGATTTTTGATAGATTATTGAAACTGGTTTTATTCATCTTAATTATCTTGTGTAAACTCTTCGTTATGTAACTTCGAGCATAAACAACAATTTACAAATAAAGTTATTAAGGAAAGAAAAACTTATTTTTTTTTTCATTTTATTAGAATTTTATTTTTTAGAGCTTTGAATTAATTTTAGACTAAATAAGAACGTATTTTAAACACACTAAATACAGTTTTTCCCATTAATGAATTAATTAATCATTGACAGAACATAAGACATCTACCTCAAATCTGAAAGTGTATATTTGATGAACATGTATAAAAATTTTTTTTTTTTGTAATGTATGTGTATTTTTTTTGAAGAGTAGGTGACAGGATTTAAATTTGAAGAACAGGCATTTGCTTTTTGTCGTCGGCAATGGGATTTGAGAATCTCTTTTCAGCTTTAATACATCATTGACCTTTCTCCCGCTTTTTTTTTCCAAAAGCAAAACGTAATCTAATTTGATCTGATTCGCGTAGGAAACAGTCGCATCTCTTCTCTTGTACCTCGAATATCCATCCATCCATTCATCCACCAAGGACAGATCTTAACCGTATTAAAATATTGATTTATAAGTATGCATATCTCAGAAGATGAAGAAAAGAGAGATGAAGAAAATGAAAACTACAAATATTAATATCCCGTACGTTTCACAATGTTATTCGATGCATTCGGTTCCAGGGTATTACTCAATATGTTTGAAATCTAATAGATTTTCTTAACGGATATTAAATTTGAATCGTAGATATTTTTCTCTTTCGCTCGCTGAAAATTCAATTTATTAATATTTTGTTGTGAATAAATGAATTATTATATTTGCAAATAGTTTTCCTCTACTTCAAAACTTTAATACGGTTTTTCGATACAATATCCTCACATAATTAAGTCTTAAGTTACAGAAAATCTCAAAAAATGCAACAACCCTTGAATAACACGGTAAATCAATTATACAATTTTTTTGAAGTACATTTTTTTTTACAAATTTTAACAACATTTTTGATAATTTAAATCTGGCATCGAATATTTTTTATATATAGATCTAAAGATTCAAATAACACGGTTTTAGTAACTATAAACCGTGCAGTGCAGCTTCGATAAGTCCGCATTCCGGTTTGAAAATAAACACAATTTTAAGAGAGCAAAATTAAAAATAAATTGTAAAAAATAGTACTTCAAATATTTGTTTATACATAAATTATCGTTTTTTTTGTACAGTCAAATTTTATGTGGTTTTAAAGTCTTCGATTAGTCAGGTTTACAATTGTTCTTTTTTCCTGTCGCAGTATAGATTTTTTTTTACAAATTTTAACAACATTTTTGAAAGTTAAAATCTGGTACCGAATATTCAATTATATATGGATCTGAAGTTTAAAATTACACGGTTTTAGTAACTATTAACCGTGTTATGCAACAGTTTATTGTAATTGTTAATAAATTGATAATGTTTAATACATTAGAAAAGATAATGTAGTAATACCTCGCATAGTGCAGCTTCAATGCGGACTATTCCGGTTTGAAAATTTCAAAATGAACTAAATTTTAAGAGAGCAAAAATTGTACTTAATATATTTGTTTCTACATAAATTATGGTTTTTTGTACAGGTTTATAACTTCGTTTTTTCCGGTCGCACTTTGAAATTATCTATTTTTATCTTCATTTCAATATTGTGTAATAGTAAATAATTGGATAATATATAGTGTGTGTGTGAGAGAGAAATATTAATTAATATATGAAAAACGATGATAATATCAAGATGGGATTGGATGGCCTTGTATTTGATTATCAAGAACAAGTACCAGACATATTTTAGTGATATTGGTGTCCTGGAATCCAGGAATTCAGCAATGCGATAGGGGATAAAGCGATTAAATTGAGCGGTGAACGTGGCGCGTCTCTGGAATGCACCTATAAATGGTCGATACGGCGCACTTTTAATTACAAATCCGATAAATTATAAATAGTAAACAATTTTCCATCTCACTTAATTACTCTCATTTAACAATTATTTATTATATTCATACACATTTTATCATTTATTTTTTTAAGTACATTTTCTACAGTTATTTCAACAAACTTTGTCGCCTTTATTATTTATTTAAATAATTTAAATTAATATTTACAATTATAATTATTTACATAATAAAATCAATATTTTATAATCTAATATTAAATATATGGATTTTATTTAATCAATAAAAAATATTACAGTTTTTGAGAATAATATTTCAAAACATACTAAATTTAAATTGAGTTCAATAAATAAAATACAGAAAATTGTTTTTTTTAAACAGAAAATGATCGATTTTTCCAAAATAATTTTTAGCCTAACTTAGTTTATAATTTGAATAATTCATATAAATAAATAATGTATTTTAAAACATATTTAAATGATTCTACAATCAAAACATTTTAGAATTGGAACCTTTGAAGTTACGATCATTGCTGCTTATTTTTGGAACTATAAATAATGTTTACTTTGGACATGCTGTGTGCAAAAACACATTTACCAAATTTAGATTTGTAATAATCAAATTTACATATATTTTATGTTAAATTTAATATTTTGTTATGTAAATTTTCAACATATTTTAATATTAAATTACATGATTTTAGAAATAAATTGTAAATAGAAGAATATTACACTTTAAACTAATATTTCTACATCGTTTCCTTTTAATAATTATTTAAATCTTTTTTTTTTAAATAAAATATTTTATTAAAAGTAAAGTATAAATGTATTTTAGTTTGACGTTTTGTATAGTATTTGTATATATTTTTTTAGAAAAATAAAATAAAATAATTGCAGAAAATTTACTTTGAGGCTGTATAATACTATTACATTATGTGTTTTTGTATGATCAAAATAGATTGAGGAAGTATTGATGCATTACTTAAAATAAATATCACTTAACCGTCTTATGTTACGATCTATTTTAAGATCATAATATTGTTACAATTATATGTGTTTAATGTATCTTTAATTGAATTTATTTAAAGACTTTGGTCGATAGCCTTTTTTGTTGTTTCATAATAATATTAAGATTTTAAAAAACTTTTAAATAAAACTGAAATTTTACAAGAAATATTTTCTGTTTACCTTTTTATTAATTTAAAATAAATTTTATAAATCTAATCATAAAAAAATGATTTAACAACGAAATAGAATCACATCACGCAACAAGTGATTTAATAGAAAAAAATTTGGAAACAATTAACAATTAAAAATTTCATTTGAAAGCATAAAAAAATATCGATAGAATTTTAATACTTGATCTTAAAAATTATTGAATTATGTCAATGAATATTTAAAAAAATCGCAATTATTTGATATTTTAACTTTTAATATTTTCATATAAATAATTTCAGAGAATTTCTTAAAAATTAAATTGAATTAAAGTTCTAAAAAACAAAAAAATTAAATAATTGTTTGTATAATAATTAACATGAATAAATATAAAGTTATGGTCAGCAATATCTCGCTAATCTATGAACAAAATAAAAACCGCACATAAATAGATTTCATACATAAAAAAACAATCATTTATGTATAACAAAATATTTTTATGTACATTTTTTTTTCGAATTTATTTTGCTTAATTATAATTTAGTTTGTTTCAAAATTTTCAAACTGAACTATAGTGAAACCGGACTAATTGAAAGTATTATCCGGAGAATGCAAGGTTTTGCTGTATTGTAGATTTGTCACCTATTGTTAGGTATAGTCATCATTTCTAGAAAGAATGTAGCATATTTATTATTGTACATGTCGACACCTGTACTACTTCGATAAACAAGTTTTATATATATAAATGTGTTTAGTGAACAGATTTTGAACTCAGTGCCTATTCCATGTTTAATAATCATAACAAACAATTTTGTTTATTTAATAAACACACGTATTCTGCAGATTCCATAGTAATACGATACGTATTACAAATTGCTTATTCGATCACATTGCGAACTTACAGCAGTGTTCAGAATAACATTGATATATTTCGTTGCAGACGACAGTTATATAATGATCAGAGAAACTAATGAATTTTTTAAGGTCTTGTAAGAAATACACGTAAAAAATAGTAAATTATTTTCATAGTCTATCTGAATGTAATACTTATTTATATTTATATAATTACAAATCTATTTTACGAATTTAAATTGAAAAACAACTAAAACTAATTGATAAAATGAGAGTTTTAATAAATTAAAACTATTTGGTTGAGATTAATTAACAAACTTATTTGAAATATTAATATCATACATATTATAAATATGTTCAATGACTATGTAGCATTACATAAATTATAATATTTCTAGACTTGTTCTAAACAATAATGAGATTTTTCTACTAAATTTACTAAAATAAATTGAACTTTTAAAATTATAATAAACTAAAGAACTTATGTTAATAAAACTCAATTATAAGGTGGACTCGCCGGGTGTTATGTCTAATTTTAGAACATATTTGTTGTTGAGTTATTTAGAAAACTAATTAACGTGATTATTATAAATATAACTTAAATTATTTTAAATTGATAACAGAAATATTTATTATATAATAATTGATTAAAATGCAAATATAATACAGAAATTGTATGCCTGTAAAAATTCTATACGTCTTTTGTCATATTTTGATACAACTAAGAGATGATTTACTTCGTATAGTTTCCTATAGGTTTCACTAAGGTCATAATGCAAAATATCAAAAAAAAAAAAAATTTTCTATAAGAAATATGTTTTCTTTTTGTGTGGTATTTTTGTATTTTATCTAGTTCCTTGATTCGTTCGGTTTCAAACAGTCCGGAATATTGACGGAATCGATTACTCGTATTATGCAAGTATTGCAGCATTTATATTAACATTGCAAATGTGTTTAAAGTTTAATAAATTGTATTTTAACAAAATTGATTTTTTTTATAGTATTAACAAAATTTGTTTTGTTGTGTTTCAGGAAGTAAAACGAACAAACATTTAAATGTAATCACTACGCTACTACCAGCTTACATGTTTCGAAAAAGTAAGAAACTCTCGTTCTTGTTTAAATATAAAAATAATTCAAACTAATTAATTTTTTTCAGAGGAATTACATGTACAATTAGAAAATCGCAAATTCGAGTCTTTCGCATTATCCGCCAGCTCAAGCCAAGTAGAGGTCGATCCACAGTCACCCAAAGATCCTGGCGATAATCGTGAAACATGGAGCTCCAATTTGGATTTTCTACTCTCAATCATAGGATTCGCAGTCGATTTAGCGAATGTCTGGAGGTTTCCTTATTTGTGTTACAGGAATGGCGGAGGTTTGTTAATTATCTTTTCAACGCATTCGATTTTCTAATTCGTCACATCTGTTTCCCTCTAAAAGGCGCTTTTTTGATCCCCTATACGTTGATGATGATATTCGGGGCTGTGCCCTTGTTTTACATGGAATTGATCCTCGGCCAGTACAATAGGCAAGGACCCATAAGCGTGTGGAGGATATGCCCATTGTTCAAAGGTTAATACCATACTGATCGCTGCTATTTATCACTTACTAATTACTAATTTTCAGGCGTCGGCTTTTGCGCTGTTTTGGTGGCGTTCTACGTCTCCTTTTATTACAACGTCATTATAGGTAAGTCATAAATATCATCAACTGTTGCTTAAAATCTTTGGTAATTTCTTGAAGACAAGATTTTAATATATATTTAGAAAATTAGCGAAAACAAATTGAAAGATGATATTACAATCTTGTACAGTTTACACATTACGAAATGTCATTTCTCAAATTGATAGTGTCAAATTTTTTAACAAATATTGACATATAACTGTGATAGTTTACCAAAGAATATATGTCAGAAATGGGAATGTTAGTAAATAAAAATAAAGGAGCTATTCAAATAACAATATTTTTTTACAAAGATAATACAACTGTCACAATTTGCTAAAGAAATATGATTTGGTGTGTTAAGGCCAACCATCGAATTGTTGAATATTGAAAAATAATTATTACTCTATGTCAAAAATATATGTTTTATTATTTGAGTCTAGAAATTTTCCAATGTATTTTCTTATAAATATTTTAAACCAGAAATAAAATACTATTATGTTTGCAGGTTTGTGGTATTTATGAGGAGTTTAATGGAATGTGGTTTTGTTGCAGCGTGGGCGTTGTATTTTTTAGGATCGAGCTTCAGCTCGGAACTGCCTTGGTTGCATTGCAACAACACATGGAATTCAGATATGTGCTGGGACAATGTTACTAAGCTAACTGTAAACGAGTCGGAGATGACCAACAGGCATTCACCTGCATCCGAGTTTTTCCAGTAAGTATACTTACCATTCTTCGCTTAAAAATATCCTACTTCTATAACTATTTATAGAAAAATTCTAATAAATATATGTTTTCAATACAAAATAATTAGTAAATATGGCATTAATCATAGATTTTCATAAATAATTATGTAACTACAAAAGTTTTTTAATGTACCTTATTTAAATAGAATGTTAATATTTTATCATTATTTCTAATGTAATATTATTACATAAGTATTACACAAATTATACAGAAGAAACTTTTTTAATAAGACTTTAAAATATATGATTAAATTTCTGATTATTATTTGATTATTTTTATTAAATATACATTGTAAATTAAATTTCACATGATGCTGTAATGAATACAGTAAATTATCGATCAAATCAAAAGAGTGCAAATAATATGCATTAGTTTTATTGTTAAAGCGTTTCCACGTAATTATATATGATTGTGTGTAATTGTTGGAGAGTCTATGCGAATATCTTAACTATTTTGATTGCATTGATTGGAACTATCAACGAGCCATCTGTTCATACGTAATTAGTGGGCTCTGTCCAAAGTAGCGACAAGCAGCATGATACCAACCTGAATACAGTGGAATTTCAGTAATCGAACATAATTCGTTTCTAAAGACAATCGAATTGTTCGAAAACCGAAACCTTAAAGAAGTAAAATTGCAAAATCTATTTTTGAAACCGAAACTTATTTAAACGTTTATAACAATAATTCGTTTGTAAAATAGTGTATACAAATAAACAATATAAAAATAAATACAATAATTTGTTAAAATATAGAAGAAAATAACTTAAAGTTGATAATGTAAAAAGATGGGGAAGAAGTGGAATAATTTACATTTTACAACTATATATTGTACGTGCCAGATTAGAAATTCTGTTCGAAGACCGAAATTATGTTATGAATTATTTGATAATCGAGGCGTGTAAGAACTGACTTTCCATTTTATTTTGTAGTTTTGATAATTACAAAAGAATTTTGCATTTGCTTTATAATTCTTCTCAATCCAAGGTTTTTCAATTAAAGAAAATAATAGTTAATTAACTATGCATCGTGTACAAATCCTTTTTATTTGCGTATAATTCTTATATAAATGATTCTAATCGAGAAAATTATAGCTTAATATATATATGGAAGTGTAAATAATTTGCGTATTTTGAATACTACATTGATTATATTTATCACCTATTGCGATAATAAATGCGGAAATCACGTTTTTGTGTTGTTGAAAATGAAAAATATGAGATAAACGATAGTGATTTGTTGGAATAAATAGTCATGTGAGGATATTGGTAAGTCAAATACGCAACAAAATCAATTTTGCAAGAGACGAGACCTAGACCTTCAAAAGGAAACAGGAAGTCATGAAAAGACAATCTCCTAAACAACAGCGTCATTCGCTTCAAAATCGATCGATTTTCAATATTTGATTAAAGCTTTTAGTACATCCCACTGTTCTATCGACAATTGAATTATTGATAGAATTATTTGATAAATAAATAAACTTTCTATTTTTATTATACATGATTATAACGTTTATTATAGTTAATTTGATATTAAAATATAAATATAAGTAGTTGAAACTACAAATAAACTATAAGTGAATGAGATAATTAAATGGTGCTAATGTAAAATTTACTTCACAAGTATCACGAGACATTTGTATCTCTCAGTTGTAACAACTGTTATATACAATTGGCAGTTATCTTCACTAATATAACCGATATAAGTTGATACGCCTGACAGTTTTACGTATTATCTGCATTATGATTAGTTGTTTTTTTTTGTAATTCTTTTACTGATTATATTTAATCATTTAACAAATATTTAATTAACATATGTATTATAACCAATTTTATTTAGTTATAATCTATTTAGTCATAATTGTTACTAGAAAATAAAATAAATATATTAGTTAATCTCTAATTTTGACGTTTTTGTAATGAGATTTCTAACTTTTTATATTTATTTTTAGCCGAAAAGTATTAGAAATGCAATTCAGCGACGGCTTGCACGATATTGGTTATCCGAAATGGCAATTGGTGGTTTGCCTAGTCGTGGTTTACACAATGCTCTACATTTCCTTATTTAAAGGTGTTAAATCATCAGGTAATTGACTCGAGTTCAGTCACGAACTTCTCAAGACTTACACGTTATTTTTTTTATATAGGTAAAGTGGTTTGGATAACAGCTACGATGCCCTACGTCGTCCTCACCATTCTCTTGATACGTGGATTGATGTTACCTGGAGCTCTCAAAGGAATCTCGTATTACTTAAAACCGGAAATGTCAAAACTGAAGGAAACTCAGGTATGACATATGAATGAAATTGTGCATATTTGTACACCTATCCCTTTACAAGGTACTCGATTTATACGATTTCGTTTTACACGGTTTAAAAAAAAAACATAAATTAAAAATAAATGTTAAAAATAACCTATCACTTGTTTTAAACGGTACTAGATTTATACGGTTTCGTTTTACACAGTAAAGTACATGTTTTCTCTTTTACGTTTAACACGTTGACGAAGGCATAATCCACCGGTGGTTCATAGGTTATGTATAATAGTTTTGTCGCTATGCACGCCACTATTTTTGACTAAGTATAACCACAAATATCTTACGTTAATTACAAAGCTTAAACACCAATACATTTCATATACATATATTAATAATGCTTGAAGCAATTTACAATAATACGTGATATTGTGACAAACATTTCTCACAATTATTATAAACTGTTTAAAAAAGATTAAAAAATGATATTTGACTTTTTGATCAGTCCATATGAGTTCACGTAGCACGCAAACTGATTTGCGCCATCTTTAACGTGTTAAAAAAAATTAAGTTAATAAATGTTAAATATAATCGATTTAACCGTTTTTTTACTCAGGAAAACGAGGGATAGGTGTATTATTGTTTGAACTAACTCTTACGTAATTATTTTTGAAATCTAAATTATGAAACTCTTTACTCTCATTAGGTTTGGGTGGATGCTGCAGTGCAGATATTCTTCTCGGTCGGTGCCGGATTCGGTGTGCATTTGTCGTACGCTTCTTACAACACATTCCATAATAATTGTTACAGGTGAATATAATGACTTTTGTATCTCTAAAAGATGTTATCATCGCTTTTGTTTTGTTGTTAAAGGGATTGCATTGTGACGACTGCCGTGAACTGTTTCACTAGTTTCTTCTCCGGTTTCGTGATCTTCACGTATTTGGGTTACATGTCGCATAAGCACAATGTTCATATTAGTACTGTTGCAACGGAAGGTACAGAATTGTGGAAAGTCGAGGAAGTGAGAAGTTGATGTGATTTATACTTTGTTATGTTTAGGTCCCGGACTCGTGTTTCAAGTGTACCCAGAGGCAGTTGCCACGTTGCCCGGATCACACATTTGGTCCATGCTCTTCTTCTTTATGCTCATCATGTTAGGATTAGACTCTGCGGTAATGCATTTATAACTTTAGATGATTTAAATGATCAAAACAATTAGTATATCATTTGGTACTCATAGTAACTAATTAATGTATGTATTTACGTATCATTTTTTCAAATTTTCGAACAGAACGATAGTGAATATTGAATATCCGAAGTAATCCTGTATTAATATTAAATAAATTATCTCACTTTTAAATGTGAGCAAATTATATTTAATTATAAAGTCAGAGTCAAAAGTTTTTCATTGGATATGGATGATTATGAGATTATTACTTTTTTTTTATAATTGGCGTTTTTCGGAGTATATTTTTACTAGAAACTTTTAGTTTCAATCAATTCAAGGACTTCAGTTAAGTTTTTGCGTAGAATTGCGATAATTGGTTATTATTTGAGATTTATTTATAAAATAATACAAGATTAAGTGTTACGAAAGGCTATTTACCTTTTTTATATAGAAAGTAGTGGTATGAGACAACATTAAATTAAAAATTAAACTTTGAAAATTCAAAAACATATTTTGATGTAGGAACATGATCACTTTTTGAAAATCAGTTCAAATTGAAACAAAAAATAACTAAATAGAATTGGAAGTAAAAAAAGTCAGAATAACATGTATTTGAAATTACATATTTACAATTAATATAAATGAATGAAAAACAAAGTTTATATGACTGAGAACATCAATCACTATTTTGAGAATTAATCTTCTATTTATTTGTTTTACGAAGTGCATTGATGTAATTTTGTATTAAATAGAAAATAATTGTTTTTGTATTGTTTGAGTGAGTGTTGATGACCGTTTTATTTTTACGTATCACGTAACATATGGACGGAGGCATTGCAATATCGTCTGAATGAAATGTGTAATTATTTCTGATTGGTTTTAATTGTTTGCATTGGTAGATGGGCGGTTTGGAATGCGTTATAACTGGAATTATGGACGAATTCGAGCCGCTGTTCAAGAAGTGTAAATTATCGAGAGAAGTGTTCACGCTGATCGTGATAATCCTCTCGTTTTCGGTCGCCACCATCAATGTGACACCGGTAAGCCGCTCATCCATTAAATTACAACGATCCATTAATTAATCTCGTTTTTTTGTTTGGTACTTCAGGGCGGAATCTACTTGTTCCATTTATTGGACACTTATGCAGCTGGTATTTCTCTGCTGTGTTCAGCTTTGTTCGAGGCGATCGCAGTTTCTTGGTGTTATGGTCAGTATTATCATTATAATAAATAATTATTAAGTATAGTAACACCTCATTTAGCGCTTCCTCAATTAACGCTAATTCATTATAACGAGATCAAATCCTAAAAAAGCATTGATTCTCAAAGTGTGGATTGCGAAAAATACTTGGGGGTTGCAGAAAAATTGATGACAGACGGGACGGTGTACCTATTCCTCGAGGGGTCCTTTAAATTTTGTATGTGCAAAGGGGGTCGTGGACCAAAAACTTTGAGAAATACTGATCTAAACGACGTTTCCTTTAGGTTTTAATTAGTATATACAGAAATTTATTCTTTTATTGAGATAATAACAATATCTATTGATATAAAGTAAATATCTCCAGATAAAACAGTTTTAAATAATAAAACTCATTGAATAATTGTAATACATTTTTTGTTCATTATCGCTTTGACAATTTGCAATTATTTTAATAAATATTATTTAATTAAAATAAATGCAATAGTAATTAAGTATAAAAATATATTTTTTTATATACATTTTTTTCTTTGAAATATATGTCATGTCATTTATATATTTCAAATTATAGTAGATAGAAAGATTTAGGTCGCAATTATTTCTGAATTTAGTAATAATTGTTATTATATTTATTAATTAATTAACTTTTTTCATATTTAAATTATTTGAACATGAGATAATTAAATAAATATTAAATTAACAAATATTAGTTTGTATTCTATCAAAAAGAAAAGTAATTGTATTTATTCCTCGCTTATGTCATAGAGTTATAATGAACTGATTTTTAGTATTTGTACTACGATCGGACAATGTACTTTCACGAATGATTTTTATGTTTGGACAAGAAATATATGTTAGGATAATGAAGACTTTATCGTGGTGATTAACCAGAAAAATAATAAGATTTTGGGGAATCTTTTGGTCATATTTAATATGCAATGAAATATGAAATTTTCACCTGTTTTACTCTTATTGCAGAAATGTATAATATCAGTTTTGTATTTGCATTCACAGTATTTTTGTATTGCAAAAATCAAAATTTCTGTTATTCTACTTTGAAATATGTAGGTTATTTTGACCCGAAATACACTCTACTGTATTGGAATATGCTGAAATAGCTAGAAAGTCAACTCCCAAAATTAAATTATAATAGAAAGCAATCCGAATGAAAACAAATATTAGGTGGGTCACTCTGACCCATTTGTAGTACTTATGGGTTAATGGACAATTCTGATAGAGAACATAGCATGTTTATAGTCATAGTCATTTATTTCCAAAAAAACAATCGTTTCATTTCCATAAAAAGTTTAAATATTAATATTTTAAAGATAAACGTTGCATCTGTTTTTTTTTTAATTCATAGTTTTTGTAAAAATATAAGAAATCTTTGAAAATTTATTTAATTTACAATAAATTTTATTAATTTTTATTTTCAATTTCAATTTCAGGTATAGTCATCTGTTGTTGTTTGTGTGTATGTTTATTCTTAAGAAGATATTGAGTTGCGTATTACTATTTTAGGATTGGACAGATTCACGCAGGACGTGGAAAGCATGATCGGCATTAAGCCCGGTTTGTACTGGAGGGTTTGCTGGAAATTCATCAGTCCCCTATTTATCATCGTGAGTGAAGACGAACCGAATCATCTAAATCCTCAAATTATTATAATCATCTTCTTCTCTCTTCTCACCACTAGGGCGTAGTAATATTCGGGTTGTTGTATCCACAGCCATTGCAATACAATGACTACTTTTACCCATCGTGGGCGAATTACATAGGATGGTTCCTAGCGTTATCCTCGATCCTGATGATTCCCATCGTCGCGGTGATCCAAATCCTCAAAACCAAAGGATCCTTCATGGAGGTAAATCCAATTTAATATAATTAAAAATAGAACAACTACATTCTTCAATTTCAGAGGTTGGCCATAAACATCTCACCGATGGAAGAACATACGGCGATCAGAGAAGAGAAGAAAATCAGCAGATTCAGAGCCAAACATTGGCTGTACGTTTAAGACTTCTTGTAGATAATAATAACGTTGTTCGTCGCTTGAAAAAATGCGCGTGTAAAATCTCAATAATGAATATGTGAATTTCTTTGTGTTGTATAACGATATTATGTGGATACTTGCATGCTGGTTCATGTGCTATTTATTTATTGCGTAACAGAAACAATATTGCCTTCGTATTGTTTCTGGTTCACTTTATATATATATAAAATATATATGAAAATATATGTATATGCTGTAAGAATTGAATTAGTCGTTGTAAGTTAGGGATTTTTATTTCATATGTACATATGAAGAACAAAATGATGTAATAAATAAGGTTAATATATAAATAAATTATTAGAATAGTAATCAAGCTTTTTTTATTTCAATTCGTTTCAATTATTTCTTATTAATTATGTTATATAAGCCTAAATCTATTGATCCAATTAAAAATATCCGTTAAAAACAATCATTTTGGTATAGAAGTATTGTTTTCTCTTGCATCTGGTAATCTTAGAATAAAAAGTATTTCTGAAAAGTACATAAAAAACGATGTAATGAAAAAGTTTAAATTTGCAAAATTTCTTACCGTTGGGTCGATATCGTATACGCATTTATGCAACTCGTAAGCTCTTTCGCAAACATCCTCAGATTCTAAAAATTAACAAATTTTTATGAAAATTTCAACCGATTTTTTATAAATTAAACTTACTCAATTTATTCTTGCAAGTGTTAACCATTTTACTTATAGGTTCAGCAATATCATCCGGCAACTGCTTCTTTATATCATCGGTAAATGTCACTTTCCCATCTTCAGCCATCTACAATTTTCCAATTAATTTCCACAAAATTAATTAATTTCTATATATTACTCACAGCTCCGAAATTCACAGTGATGCATTTAATATAACACTAAAAAAAAGAACAAATCAATAAATTGGATTCAACGTTAATAAAATTACCTTAAATTTGGGATCATCCGGAAATTCTCCTTTAAGCGCATTTGGTATCCTTTCTAATAACGAATTACATTAATATTTAAAAAAATATATATTTTACTCTAATTTTTTATACCTTCATCAGCCCCAGTTTCTTCTATGCATTTAGCATGCAATGCCTTAGCCAGATTTTCATCCAAACCTGCGTACTAAAATAAATAATTTGTATTGTGTAACTTAAAATCGTTGCTTATTTAAGTGTTCTTATGCAACAAGTATGTACTCACAGCAGCATTTATCGCTCCAAGAATGAAGACGAGAAGCAATGTGGCTGTATTCATTTTTTTGAATTAACCTAGAACGCATCTGGTAGCTCTTTATATATACATTTTAATTGATATAATTCGAATAATTATTTCGAAAACATTGCATGTTTCCTTACATAATTTCCAAGCGGTTGTCATATGGGTAATGGATACCAATATGTGTCGTATTTAATTAGTATTCCTTACGTGCATAGTTTTTTCTCTTAATGCGTGCAAATCATGTGATTAAAGTCTAGATTAAAATAATAATAATTAGTTGTTGTTATGATTTTTGTCTTAAATATCTGTTTTTAATTGTTTAAATAATTTCCTTTTTTTTCTACTAAATTATTTTTTTACTTGAAATATTAAAGAAATTTACTTTACTTACTTTTATCTACATTCGAATTACGTCTTTAAGCAAAATTTAGATTTTGTTTCTAATAAGGTTTTCTAAATATTCCACTGAAAAACAGCCAAAATACAATATATTTGTTTCGTCTTTATTGACATTTTAGAAGTTATTTATCTGAATAACTTCTTTTCTAATTTCTTGGATGTTTTTTCTAGTACATATACTGATCATATTTTACGCCAAACTCCATTTAAGCATTTCTTAGTGATTTCTTTCAAAGAACGATAATTGTTTTAATTTTTTTCAAAAAAAAAAATGTTCGACGTAGATAATAAGCTTTCAATGTTGCTATTATTCCCTGATTCAACGATTGGATTGTTGTATTTTTTAGAAGAAATTGTATACGTCGTAAAATCAAAGCTTTGTAAATGTTAACCAAGGTAAATATGACGTAGCTTAAACGATTAAATTATTATCCAAAATATGCAAAACTTGTCATTTTACTATTTTTTTGATATTTTAAATTACTAGTATTTCTTCTATAAAGAAATTTCAAATGGAAAAATGTTTTTTTTATCAAATATACCACAAGAATAAATCTGTTCAAGGTTATTATTGTTTTAGATCGATTTGTCATAGATTTCGTTCTATGAACTAATTTTGTTGTTAGAATTACAGAAAATTCAGTAATTGACTTAGAATCAAGAATGTAATATTAATATTAGGTAAGACGTTGATCACATCATGACTATTTAGATTATATAGTTTATATAGGAAAAACATTATGAAAACATAAGGTATCACAAAAACCAATTACATCTATAGATACATCTTATCATACAAGAATATACAAGAAGTGAAAATTAGATTTGTAAAAATTTGTAAAAATATAAATTATTTTCTTTATTATTGTAGAAGTTATCCCATTTTTTTAACTTAATTCGTCTTCATTTTACTTCAATACATTTTCATTTATATTCTTGAGCAGAATAGTTGTGGCCAATAACCTTTTGAAGTTGTACCTAATTAATATTTTGATTGCAATATTAATTTTATGTATAAATTAGTTTATTTGAAGATAGAGAAATAATATTAGTAATTATTGTTATACTTTTTCCTAATACGTCCTTCATTTAAGTTAATTAGCCTGATGTGATATTAGCATGTTGTAATATTAAATTAGAAACAAAAACAAAACATAATTTATTCAACTTTCATTTTATAGAATCTTATTGAATAAATTTTTACACTACACTTAAAACTTGTAATTTGTGACACGTTTAAGGAGAATTAAATTGTAAAAAAATGCGACATGGATGTTTTTAAATTATTTCTTTATTTAAAATAAAGATTGCATAGACATGCATATTATCACCAAGTTAATGTAGACAAACAATTGGAGTAAAATTACATATATATATATATTTTTTGTATATAAAGAAATTACAACAATCGTGGAAAGGAGTAGCAGAGTAAAATAAATAATTTTTAAATCGATGGCCTTAAAAAAAATTAGATTGTATAGAATATAAACAAAATACTAATAATCGATATGCATTGAATCGATTTAATATGATGCAACTTTTGATAAATTAACTCTTTGCATTAATAATTTTCGTATTGTTTTTTTTATACAATTACAAGTAATAATACATTTTCTAATAAATAGTCTCATTCACACGGAAATACACGCAAACACACAGAGTTCTGGGTACGTCAATTCACTCACTAATTATGTAATAGTCTACAATTGGATTACACACGATTCTTGGATTTGATGCACTTCCCTTTATAGCAGATTTCAGTTTCGTGCGAGATTTCCGTGGATGTTGTTGTCCATGTCTCCAAACTCATCGGGGTGATGAAACTCATTGGATTTTTTGTAGTTGATTCTTCCGGAACTTTGTCTGTTGTTAATGAAGATATATATTCAGTTGTTGCCTCATCTTCAATATATTCTTGATCTTCTTCGGCGTTTATAGGTTCAAACGTTGACGATTCCTCGGTTACTTCTGGTACGTTAGTTGTTTCCTCTACATTGGTATTCGTAGTTGTCTCTTGGGTATCCTCATCTTGAGACATATTAAACATTTCGTACAGGGAGTTGAAAATACTGCCCTGAGTAGATGTTGTTGTTGGGGGAATAGTAGTTATCTCTTCCACGGGAGCTTGAGTTGTTACTGCTTCTTTAGATTCATCTTTGACCTCGAGTACATGCAATTTACCAACGAATCTGACCTTGTCATTATCAGATACGGAATTTATTTTGATGCTTGGTACGTTCTGTGACTCAGCTCCTTCCAAAACGTCGACTGGCCTTTTGACAAGTTTCCAGACTCCTCGTCTCCTAGCTTTTGTTGTTGTCAGCTCGTCAAACATCTTTGTTGTTGTTGCAATTTCCGCTTCTTCAGTAGCTTCTTCGCTCGTAACAACATCTTCATTAGGATAAAAATTTTCGACGTTATTTAATTTAAGACTGATTGGATTGTTCACTGGTTTTATGTTTAAATCGCTTTCCGAATTTTTGTTATTATTTTCTTTGGCAACATAAGTTTCTCTGATGATGGATGAGTAAGGAACTTGGTCATCGATGTTTGGGTCAACTGTTATTTGGAAAGTTGGTCTTTCAGTTGCGCTTGGTGATTTGTAAGGTACCGGGTAATTTCCTCCCTCAACGTCTTCATCTTCACTGCTCTCTTTGGTTTTGGCTTTAACTGGTAATTTAAAGTGGGTGCTACCACGGCTTCTACCCCTAATTGGTGTACGTACAGACGAATCTTCTTTAATAGATAATTCGTTGTAGTTCTTGTGATGTGGCTCTTCAGTGGTTACCCTAACCCTTGCTGGTCCACGCAATCTTCCTCGTATTTTCACTTTAGATTCTTCTTGATAGTGCTTTTCAGTTTGAGCATCGGTGACTTCAAAGTATTGAGGTGCGCTCGTTGTTTGATACTTCGGTCTGATTTCGCCAATGAAATGAACCGGCGTTGAAGCATCGATATTTTCAGAAACGTCGACGTATTGAACTAACGGCTTTAATGTACTGCTGATGTAAGTGGAGGAATAAACTTGTCTTTGGGGAGTTTCAACAGGTGTTGGCGCTTCCTCCACAATTGGTTTATTGAAATTAGGTTGTCTGAAGAAACCGTAAAACTCTTCCTTATCGGCTTCCTTTTCTGTCGTTATCTCTACTAACTTCCTGGTGGTTTCACGATGTGGTTGTGGGGTTGTTGTAGGTCTGGGTCGGCTTCTGATCCGAGACTTTGACCTGCTTGAAACACGATCAGTGGTGGTGTCATGGTACTCTTCGAGATTTTTTATTGGCAATTGGTTAATTTCGTGTACGATCATTGGTTCAGTGGCAGGTCTGCTGATTTCCACGTTAATAACCGGTTCATTTAAAGAATCTTCGTGTTCAACTGGAATGTTATAAATTGGTTGGTAATTCTTAATAACAAATTGATCCTGATCGATGGCAATTTGCTGCTTTGGTGTGGAAATTTCCTCAATATACCTAGCAGTTGATGGTTGCTCCGGAGTTATGTTTTCGGTATAATAATCTGCAACTGTGGTTTCAGCTTGTGTCGGTCTTCCTCTATTTCTGAATCTTCGAGATGTTAATATTTTCTTTGTGGGATCGGTTGTGCTGCGATGTAAATTGTAATGGGAAGTGGATGAGTCTTCTACGTATCTAGTTCTTGGAGTTGTGGGTCTTCTCCTCGGAATATTCCTCCTTGTATTATATACGCTACTATCTGTAGTTGTAGTATATCTGTTACCACGAACTCTTCCTCGTGTCCTCCTTGTAGTTGTTGTATCTGGTATATGAGTAGTTGGAGCTGGAGTTGTTGTGGTGGTGGTTGTAGTTGTGGTTGTTGGAGGATACGTCTCTACTTCAATTAAAGCAGGTTTAACTGTTGATGTGGGCACAAGACCGGGATGAAGCAGTTGACGAATCGATTGATCTTCTAAATTATTAATCAAACTTGGCAAGACCTGGTTCATCGGGTTAACGTGATGTGGCAAATTATAATGTTCTATGTTTGCATTTTGCGTTTTTACATCAGAGACTTCTTCGCTTTCGTAGCTGCTCTCAATAGGTTTGTATTGGGGTTGGGATTTATGAACAATCTCCACCTGTTGTGGTCCCGTGACGTAATTCGCATTTTCATGTGGTTGTCGCAAAATGTAGCTATCCATAACATCTTGATTTAACAAATGTTGATTATGTCTCAACGGTTTCTCGGTGGTGCTATAAATTGGCCTTACAATGTACTGCTCTTCTTCGTGTTGGGGATACACATTTCTGTTCTTATTGTCGACCTCTGCGTATTTGTAATCATTTTCATCTGAATCCGTGTAGTGATGTCCTTCGGTTGTCACGTGCTTGGGAGTTGTGGCAACGGGAATGTCGGAGTATTCAGGCGTGCTCGGGTATGCTTTAATGTATTGCTCATTGTATGGATCTTCCTTATACTTAGTCGGTTGTTTCCTTGAACTTCCACGCGTTCTGTGGCCTTCCGTTACAATCTCTTTGATGTAAACCTCTTGCGGAGGCGTAGTCGTGGACGGGCGCGTCCTCTTTGGTGCCGGCCTCGCTACCTCTTCGTAACTGTAATTGTTTTGATCGATAATTTCGTGATGGTACTGTTGTTGCGGTGTGGTTCTAACATCCTGAATGACTTCCTCGAGATATTGAGCATGAGGAGTAACAGTTGTACTTGGTCTTGCTTTTGGTACATAAGTCTCGGTTTCTTGATAGTATTCTGGTGGTGGAGGTGGCGGAGGAGTCGTTGTTGTAGTTGTTGTTGTGGTGGTCGTAGTTGTAGTAGTCGTGGGTCTTGTCCTAACTCTGGAAGGTCTAGTTGGAGGGGCCTCTTCGTAGTTGTAATTTTCTTGTTCGTAATGTAGATACGGTTTAGCTGTGGTGCTTCCACGAATATTGGTATGAGTATTCCTCACTTGTTGATTGGTATTATAAATAAATTTGTTTTCTGGAATCACCTCCTGTGTATATTGTTCTTGAGTATTCAAAGTCTGCGGTTTCCTGACAACTTCTTCCACAACCTCTTTAGGTTTTTGTTTGATAATCGGTTGCTGCTTTCTGTACTGTTCATCGTAAGTCTCAAAGTTATATTTTTCAGGAACTTGCTGTTGCAATTGCGGGATGAAGGCGTTGATTTGGTCTAAATCAAATTGATTGAAGATTTGCTGATTGGCAGCGATTGGTTTGGAGTACGTGGGAGGAGATATCGTCGGTTTAGTAAATTGTTCTTGATACGGTTTGTATTCAATATTGGGAATAGTTTGCACGTTTTGCACCGGTGTTACTATAGTATCTTTGTCGTGAAGCTTTTCTTTGGTGGAAATTACAACTGATCCGACATGTGGCGATGGAAGAGGAATTTTTGAGAAACCAGGTGGAGCTTTGTAACTTAATGGAGCAACGAAGAATGGCAACTGATCAACTTTACGCTCAACTCTGTTATTGTCCAAACTAGAAAGATAGGGAAGTTCGAATTTGGCGTAATCAATTGGAGCTTCGAGGTTTGATGGTCCGACAAAGATCTTTGGAGAATCAGGACCGACGCTGTCTTGAACATCGATACTTTTAGCATCTTTCAACAATTGAAGTACGTCGTTGACATCGGCTTCCCTGTCACCTGTCATGTAGACAGCTAAAGGCGGTTGGTGAGGTTTGCGTTTCTTGGCTGTAGGTCTTCTGGTAGTTGTCGTAGTTGTGGTTGTTGGTGGAAGAGTCGTTGTTTCAATCATCGGTAGAGCGAATGGTTGCTGGTTTTCCAGTTGGAGTTGAAGCTTGTGAGCATCCAATGCTTGCCTTATAAAATCATTCTGAATATCGTGGATTTGCTGCTGCTTGTTCAAATACGGTTGGTAGTTGTTGAACTGTTGCTGAGGCTCGATGTTAGGTATTTGTGGATAGGCTTGTAACCTGGGGAAGTTTTTCTGATTCAATGATTCGTATGGGACGTAGAGGAGCTGTACGCTTTCTTTTTCAACGGATGGAGGATTGGTAGCGATTTCAATTGGTTTGGGAAGCTCGGGTTTAGGGGCCAATGGAACTGAAGCATTTACTTTGATTGGAGGAAGATCCGGGATGATTGGTTGATAATTTTGGAAAAGCTGTTGCTGCTGGATCAATCCATGTTGGCTAAGATATTCCTCCGGAATAGTATGGTACTTTTGTTTTTGCGGGAATTGCTGATAAAGTGGTTCATTGACGAATTGTGGTTGCTTAGGTTGTTGCACGTAATATTGCTGTTGAGTGGTTTCCGGTTTTTGTCCTCGTTGTCTCGTCGGTGCTTGTGGGCTTTCGAATCTGTAAGGGTAGCTTTGAGGTGCTGGATTCTGAGGCTTCCTCCTCGACTGCTGTTGTGGTTGCTGTTGCTGCCTGAATGGATTCACGTTAGTTGTCTCCCTCAAGAATTGCTGGAAATTGCCTCTAGGTTGTTTTTCATCTGGGAAGAAATTGCTTTGCGGAGGATCAGCAAGATTCAGGACTCTGGCTGTAGCCTTTTTCTCTGCAGGTGGAGCGGCTGCTTCTTCTGTTGTTTTGCAGGTGGGACATGGTTTGGCTATTGGGATCCAATCGTTGGAATCTTCGGTTTTGGCATCCTCGCAATTCGCAAATGCAAAGAATAACGCGACTGCGATCAACGACATCCGAGTTTTCCTCAAAATCTGAAACCAAAGAAACTGTATAGTAAAAAAGGAAAAGTTAAAGAACGTTGCCGGAGGTCAATTAATTGGACCTGGACTTTCTCTTTCCAGTAATTATCCTCCTATCATTATTATTTACGTGCAGTAAATGATATCCTTCTTTATTATCTAGAATTTTAAAGCACGACATGTGATTTGTTTTCTTTTCAAACATGCTACTTCGTACAAATGTAATTACACAAAAAATCAAGTAACTAAATTTCTTAGAATTGTTTGATTTTCTTATAACACATTGTTATACTATATTTTGATTTCTACAAAATGTTTATTTATTTATAATTAACTCAAGGTCATTGATCTTAGTGGAACTTTTTACATATAAATCTTGCATCAATTACATCAATAAACTAATTTTGATAAGACTTCTTGGTAAATTACACAATCCTCAACTATTAAACTAACGTTGAAAACAAATACACGTAAAGTGAGGATGAAAGATGAAGAGAAGAGAAAAAAAAATAGAAAGTGTTACACTAAACTTAACCTTGATGCAACGTGAAGGCCAGCTTCGTGTACAAAATGCACACAGATCTTTTGTTTCGTAACAGTGGGTCAACAACACCTACTTCAACTCTTTACAATAGATTTTCATCTCGTGAGGAAATTTCAAAAGCGCGAAACGTTGACAATCGTTGTAAATATAATTACATGGAAATTAAGTGCGCACAACTCCATTAAGATGAACCAAAAACAAAACAAACGTTGAAATAAAATAACGAAGAGACATTTACTTTAATAAATGAAACATGCCGCGAAGAAAGCTCAATCCATTAACCAGTTTAATTTCAAAATAAATAAATAAATTATATATGGAATGAAGGAATGAAAAAAAAAAAGAAAATAAAGAAAAAATGACGAGAAAGTTGGACGTGATTCTTCTTTTACAGTCTAATAAATCGGGAGTAGAAGAAAAAAATGGATTTGCATATCATCGAGAAAGTTAAAAAAATGTATTTCGTTGATTGATTGAACTTTATAGTTTAATAATTCGGATTAATTGAATATTAATGACTAATAGTTTTGGTATTTAGAAATCTTTGAATTATGTTTCTATAAGATACTATCAATTTCGTTATTTATAAGATTTCTTAGTTTATTTAAAATAAAGTTGATTAATTAGTGTTTTATATTAAATTATACAAATATATGCTCATTTCAATTTAAATACTTTCTATTACTCAATGGAATTACTTAAGCAATGCAAGTCGTTGAAAATAGACGAACGGATGATCTTTAAACTTATCGGAAGAAATAGAATAAAATTCTAGTAAAAGTAGATGAATTATGATATATTAAAAAGAATCTATAAAAATAATTGTAATATATTTATATATGTATTTCTTGGTATATTGACCCACCTGAAAAGAGTAATGAAATACCGATGAAACTTCTATAAAAAATAATTATAACTAGTTGGAGTATACTTTCAGACGGGAAAATATACTTAGAAATGCAAGTAAAACATTAAATTAAATTAATTAGTTGTCATTATTATTAATTTTATCTTTTTTCTTGTCAATGAGAAAAGTTCAAGAGATCTGTGTACTATTTAAATTACATAAATCCGGAAACTATAAATAATTACGTATTCTCGTTCAGTCACGACATTGCAACATACGGAAAGTGCTTTGAATATTAAAAAGAAAACAAACGTGTCAATGCGAAAGAAGGCCAGAAAACAACTTTTGAAATTCACGTGAAAAATCCATTGTCCTCAAAAAAAAAAAATAACACAATTATGAAGAAAGACACTGTGCAAATAATATTACCTAATTAAGAATGTTTTTATTTGGGTCATTTATAAAATGCCTCGATTAGTCCGGATTCACTATAATACAAATTGAAAATTTCAAAACAAATAACTCTCTTTTTGTGCGGTTTATATTTGTATACGGAACCGAGTATTCATAAAATCATACATATTTTCTTTTTACAGGGATTCAATTGTAATTGGTTTGTGCATTAAGAATATTTAGATATTTAACAACGTATTATATAATAAATTAATTTCAATTGAGTTGAACAGAGACGATCTGTAACTAAACTTTGATCATAGCTTAATAAACTATGAAATGATCAGTTACTACATTTACTTAGAACCGTTTACAATTATTCGATAGTCACGATTGAAGAATCTTGTGATCAATGAAGAGGAAAATCAACAACAAATACAGTAATTGCATTACATAATAATATTTCAGTATTGTCTAAAAAACTATATTTTTACAGTTAATTTATAGAACATTGAAACAATAAAATAAACTATCAATATTGTAATGCTGTAACCACACTGTTCATGAAAAATACATATTTGTGTGTCAGATATACCAACTATTATATATTGTGTAATTTAATGATTTAATAGTATTACTATATATAAGATATGTATAGTAAATTCATAAATATTGTGTATAATGACAGTTTTGTCTCATGGACAAAAATGACCATAGGTCTTCAAAATATTACATATTTAAAAAATCACAGGTAAAGACTGTGTTGAGCAGATCTTTGTATATAAGAATGAACGTATATAGAATAAATTATGTTTTGAAGAGAATTATTTTC
Source organism: Nicrophorus vespilloides (assembly GCF_001412225.1). Taxonomy (NCBI): domain Eukaryota; kingdom Metazoa; phylum Arthropoda; class Insecta; order Coleoptera; family Silphidae; genus Nicrophorus; species Nicrophorus vespilloides. The sequence goes on from NW_017095832.1 coordinate 56,126, forward strand.
AATTAATAATAAATAAAAATAAGTAAATTAATATGTATAAAATTTCAATTTAAATGATTGTTTCTATGCGTGATGTTTTGAACTTTCAAATTTATTAGAAACAGACAACATCCGCGCCAAATGCATTTTAATGAAATAACTCGCATATTTGCGGCTCACCTGCAAAACAAAAATCAAATATGAGCCGTACCATGGGAAATCAATCAGAGTGCAACAGAGTCTAATTATACGTATTAACTTTGCATATGTAATTGCTGGCGTGAGAATATGTTTAACTCTAAACAGATTAATTTAAATAAAACATACACAGCGTATTTTCCAGACGAACTTTCTCTATAACTCATTTACAAATATGTTTTCTGACTCAGTTATAAATTGCACGATCATCGATTTGTTGTTTCGATTAATGAAAGACGGATAACTTCCATATGCTATTTGATTGCTTGTAATAGTTAAGCAATGGATGGGAAATCTGTATGTTTTTCTTTATTATTAGAGACAATTAAAATGATAATTGAAGAATCAGTTATTAATGAGTTAATCATTGATGAGAAATCTGTACGTTTTTAATTAGTTGAGACAATGGTAATGATACAATATATTTTTAGATATACTTTAGATTTACAATAATACAATTTCATTAATTTTATTGTTTTTAAACTAATACACAAATAATTCAGTATATAATGACTTTAAGTATAAATATAGAAAACATGGTCAATGAATCAAATTAAATTCGTATTTTCTTTACTAACAAGTAAAATAATTGTAATAAATAAATTAAGAGTTTTTCCTAATTAAACTTTGATAAAAAAACACATTTTTCGATTTTATAAGAATCAATTAAAAGATTGGCAATACTAGATTTGAAAATAATTTTAAACGCTTTGTATTTCGTAGATATTGATCAACAAAAATAAAACAAATTGCTTTTATCATGCGATGTAATTAAAGATTTTCACAATTTTATTTTTTAGTAATATTCAAATTCATGCTAAATACACTACATATTTCAGCTAATTACTTTATTTGTTGACATTATTTCAAAATTATATTTTAGACAAATGTTGAAGCTATACTCAATGTATAATAAAGATTTTTTTTATCCCAAGTATATTTTAATACAATCTTATTTTATAAATTATTAAAAAGCAAATTTATATAATTATTAATCATTATCATTAAACATTATTATTTCAATTTGAAATTACAGACAAATTTACTATCTTCTTTTTTATAAATTTTGAATTTGAAAGCCCTTTTAATTATAATGTACTTAATGATAATTAATAGACTTGTCAAGTAAATGAACTATTTATATTTCAATACGTGACAGTTTTCATAAAGATTTCTTTATAATGATAAGATGTATCTAACTTTAGAGACATTTTTTTAGAAAATAATATATTCTTATCCAATTAGGTGAATCCCAAGCGCATTCCTAGATATTTGTCTTTGTCGAATGGTGGGATTATTTAGATTTCATCTCTATTAGTAAATTTGGTAAAATATTACAATTTGAGGGAAAATATCACACTCTTTACATTGTTAAATATTATTTCACAGTTTTTTGTGTATAATTTATAATTTGTTGCAATAGTTACAACTTAATTTCCTAATTATAATAATAATTATGATTCTTTATAACTTGAATAATAAAGCAATGATTATAAATATTTATTTATTTCGAAATACACTAATTAATAATTAGTAAGAAAAGAAATATAATAGAAAACATTGCATTATTTCATTAATTATTTATACTTAAGAGAAGAATAAGAGAATCAAATGAATGCGTTTTATAATTTAATGTAAAAATAAGTTGAGAATGAGACACACAAATGTATGCGTTTTTTTAAATAATTGTTTATAAATTGGGTTGATAATTAACTTAAGAATTAAAGACGTGCCTAACGGGAAAGTAAGACTTTCAACGTGAGATGCAATCCGATATTCGTCTTCTCCATTCAAACAGCTTTTAACAAACTAAACCAAGCAATAAATTATATTGCGTAAGTGGACAATATATTAGCAGTGGAATCCCGTTGCAACCAGAACCAACTTTTACTTCGTTATTTCATTTTATTTATTTTTTGTGGGATGGAACCGTTTGAATGTACCATTGCTGTTCACCTACTTTACAATTGCAACTGTAGCAAAACAAGAAGCAACATGAAAGAAAAAGGCGTCGAAGAAGAAAACGCTATGTCTGAACATTAGATGAACATGGGCGGCCGTAATGGCAGCACTTTCTATAAAAAATACTCGAATGCCAGCCATTCCACTCAGAAAGTACGCTTTTCATGTTCTCGTTAGAAAACGGATTCTAATTGCGGCCTGCAGAACGTATCCAATCGGAAATCGTTATTAATAACAAACAATAATTGCACGCACGAAACCCACCGGCCGACAATGGTTACGCAATTCCGGATCATTTCGTGAATGCTTGAACTGCGGATGCATTGGGTAACAATTTCATTAATTTTAATTACTGTTTGTATTTCGCCGATCGTCGATCGATCGGATATTCCAAATCCGGTCACAATTCAAGTGATCTGTTAGAATTTATTAACTATTCATTTAATTTATACCTATTCGCAATTTTCAATGTGCTTTGAAATTAAGTATTGTGTAACAATGAATGTTAGTGATTATTATAAAGTAAATTATTGTGGTCATGAAAATATCAACCAAAATTGTTTACTTTCACATTAATCATACAAATAATCTATTAAGAGAAAATTTAATTTTCAATATTTAAAAAAAAATAACAAGAAATATTGTATAACAACAGATATTAACAGTTATTTTTTGTACGTATATTGTTATTGACATATTGACAAATTTCGATGAAAATAAAATATTTCTCAATGAAGATGAAAATTTATTTACAAATATTGTTTATTGTGAGGACAGAAAAATAATGATCTTATATTATTATTGTTTCAAAATGTTTATTTCTTTATGTAATTGTTACAATAAAGACAATTATTACTAGTTTTATGATTAACTAATTACATTTACATAAATGAAGTTTTTTCACAATCTTCAGTGTATTCTAACAATTGATATAAGCATAAAAAGAAAAATTAATATTTTTTTTTGGTTAAAAAAATAATTATAATTAAACATTATGAATAATTTGCAAGAATGTTACAAATAATTTATGATTTATTGTGTTTTGAAAATTAACCTGTAGTATCAAAAAGTCAAACAATGTCAAGACTGCACAAGATGAGGTCAATCAACGTCATAATGACGTCGATTAACGTTACGTTGAAGAAATGATTTTAGATAGCTTTTCTGGTTCTATTTTCATGAAATGTCAAAAGTCAAACAACGTCATAATGACGTTACGTTGAAGAAATGATTTCAGATAGCTTTTCTGGTTCTATTTTCATGAAATGCCAAAAGTCAAACAACGTGAAGATTGTTCAATATGAGGTTGATCAACGTCAGAATGACGTAGATCTACGTTTTGTTGAAGAAATGATTTCAGATAACTTTTCTGGTTCTATTTCTATGAAATGTCAAAAGTCAATCAACGTCATAATGACGTTACGTTAAAGAAATGATTTCAGATAGCTTTTTTGGTCCTATTTTCATGAAATGTCAAAAGTCAAACAACGTCAAGATTAATCAACGTCATAATGACATAAGATTGGTGAAAATGAGGTTAATCAACGTCATAATGACTTTTTAAACTTGATTTATAATGTGATTTCCATATAAACTCATGACTTAAAATTGTTCTATTCCCTAAATTTTTAAATAATTGTTGTTATAGTTAAAATATTTTCAACGAAATTTTAATAGTTATTTTCGAAACATACATTTGTTTACATAACGGGAAACAATTCATAAAATGTATTAGGTTTTCAAAATAGATTACAACATACCAATTTATTTTAGAGAGGAATCACTAGATGATCTCTAGAGACACCTACATAGTTAACAGTTCATATGTTTCGTCAAATAAAGACCATTCATACTTCTTATAAGGGGTGAAAGTGAAACCTATCAAAGTACTGATAAATAGTTATTGGATTTAATTATAGACATATTTACGTTATATTTTAGAAAATCATATAATTCCAGCTGTAACTAAAGTATTCAATTACAATTTTTTTTATATAATTATTTGCTTTTTTATAAATACAAAGGACGTTATTGTTTTTTATTATTCATATTGAATGAAGGTAATTTTGTAGCTGTGCTGTTTTATAATTGATCCGCTCTAAAATTACGAATTCGCGCTCGAGTTTTGTTACGTAAATGCGAGATTCAATTAAGCGAGAAGAGAATGAAACAAAAACGGCTTGCACAACATTCGATAGGAGGAAATGGTATTAAATATCAACGGTGTTGCCCTTTGTTTTCTACTATTTTTTTTGCGTTGTTGTTACTATAACTTGTAGAAAAATCCATCCGCATATTGCTGTTTTCTATTCACAAAGCGTGACCGGAAAGGAACATAACTCCAATTAATGGAAATTGTTTGCAATTAGAATCGCATCGCAAAACTTTAGAATTATTTAATTAATTAGCGAAATAATTATGAGGCAGAAATCATTGAACTAATTTATATAGAATTTTTTATTTTTTTTATCTTTAAATTTAGTAAATCCATGTATTTTTCAGTTTAATAAAACTATTGTTTTATTTACATCAATAATTTCAATATTTAAAAATTAGTTTTAAACTAAATATTTTATCGACAATTTCCACTCAAATTTTCAAAATTGATAAATACATTTTTTTACGATTTTTGGTCAATACGAATTTAATTTTAACAATAATCAATACATCTATACAAAATTTCACTAAAACATTAATAACTTATTTTTTTTTTGTAAATTAACAAATTAGAAACATAAAATAAACATCCCGTAGAAATTGTTAATAATTTATTGTTACAACTTTCTACGATTTCCATAATGACTCTAATTATTTCAATAAACATACTGATTTTGTGTTTTCTTAACTAACATTTTTATTCTCAATGAAATATTTGAAACATTATTTCATTTATTTATAATTTTTTATTTCATTAACAATATTTTACTCAATGAAATACTGAAAATCATTAAAATCTAATTTCATTAAATGTAATATCATTTCTTATTTATTTAAAAAATGTTTATGAAACTATTGAGTTTCATTTAAAATATTTAGGAAATTTGATTTGTATTTTTTTTTAAATTATTGATTTATTATTTAAATATAAACTTACCATTTTTTTTTCAATTATTTTATGCTGTATCCAAGAGAATCAATAACAGTTTACTCGAATCCAAAAACTGATATTGAATTTGAAAAGTAATAATTGAATAGAAAAAGTTTCAAAATATCGAACGCTGTGTACTAAATACTATAGTATTTGTTGAAAGTACGTAAGCCTGGGTGCGTATTCACTGATAGGAGCACTGCATCTCTCACTCAAATACCAAATATCACTGGTTCATGTTGGAAGGAACACTTCAACCCGGCAAAGGAAAGTCTTAGAGCGGTCGGAGATTGCCTTCTTATATGTGCTACAAAAGTGTAAGAACGTTGAGTGAAGCAGTTGGTGGAAGAGGTGGGGAAAGAAACATCGAGCGTGTGTTCTACATCGCATCCCTTAACAAAGATCAAAACAGCTGTACATAATAATTTTATTGCAAATTCTTCAATTCAAATTTATTTGAATAGTTCAATAAAATTTATTAATTTATAAATCAAATGTGTTAACAATTTTTTCTAATGGACAGGAAATATGGAAAAAAGGAAATAATTTTATTCTTTCCGGTATTTAGATGTGTCTACGATTGGATATAATGATGATAAGTATAGTTTTTTGTCGTTGTCATTTGCTTATTGAAAAATAAGTTGGGGAAAGTCGATTTTCCCTTTTTATGACTATATTTTTCCTTTCGGAATTTATCATTATTTAAATTGTAGTTCTTCAGTACTTTCTTTCATATTTTACGCAGGATGTTGGGTGACAGTTTTTGGTTTCTAATAGAATTATGAAAAGCTTAGTTAGGAGGTCAAAGCAACTAAGATTCAGATTTTAGATTGTTACTTTTAGGTATAAACAATTTCTTGTAGCAAATATTACGTGTATAGAATTATTAAAATTATTTTAGTAACTTGCAATATGTTGATTAATATATACAGGAATTCCTTACATAGTGCGGGAAACAGCTAAAATTGCGAATATTACTTTATTATTAAAGAGTTTAATAATACAAAATATACTTTTATAAGTAAATAAATTAATTTCAAATTATCCAATCAATTAAGCATTATTGAAATATTGTTTTTAGTATTAATGAATAAAATTGCAATTATAAAAGCACTGTTTTTCTATTGATTAAATGTAATCAATTTAATTTTTCTTAGATTTATTAAAGAATTTTAAATGAATTTTGTCCTCAAATATAATGAACAAACATTTAATAATTTTATACGTTTTTTCGTTAACATTTTAACTATATCACAAATATGCTTATTTTTACTATAAGACTTGAAGGTTAGATATACGTTGTTAATGCAACATTATAAATAAAATATGTATGATTACAGATACATATTAGTATTATCAAAACAGAGTATCAAAACAAACAAAATTTCGGTTTCCGAACAGAATTCGCATTTACTTTAATACATATTTTATGTAATTTTATTGTAGTTTGGGCGAAAAGACCTCGGTCGTTAGCCCTTTGGTCAGCCCTTTGGTTTATATCACATATATATTTTGTGTTAGAATGTACTTCGTGAATGGATTATCCATTTTATCAGACACATTATAAGTAAAATGGATTATGTTAAAAAAAACGGTTTTCAAACAGTCTTCACCAACAAATTATTTATGATAATTAACAATTTTTCTATTCACTTTTAACATATTTTAACTTTTATAATATATAATAACTTTTTTTAATAAATATAAGAACCAGACAAAAAAGCAAAAACTGCATTTGTACATTCTCTACAAACAAGTAAAATGGCAGAGAAACGAACAGTCAATTACACATTTTGACTGTCGCAAAATTTTGGTCAAGAAATTGAGAGGAGATTTTCGTCAACCACGAGATAGATCTTCAAGTTCGACGTCCAACTCAGAAAAAAATTCGTTTACACGAAAAGCTTCATGTTATTCTTACAGACACAAAGAAGGATTGCGAAATTTTCAACTAGAACAAACCAGGGGGATGACCTAATTTTGTGATACATGTCCAGATAAGCCAAGGATGTTTTATAACTTATCATACCAAGCGAAACTACAGATCTTAATTTTTCTAAAATTATATTATATATGTAAGATTTTTTTCAAAAATCGCCTCGTCCTGCTGATCCTACTGAAAAAGTTGTCGTCCACAAAGGGTTAATATATTAATATATACAAAAAATATTTTCTAATAATTATAATTATTATTGAAAAAATATATTTATATATAATATTGATAATCATGTTTTATTGTTTAAATTCTTTTGTAATAAAAATATACAAAACTGCTTTAAATTGTTAAAAATGTTAGAAAAGTTACTTATTTTTTTAAGTATCTTTTTTTGAAAAATAGTTTTAAAATTATCAGACAAAAAATATTAATATAAAAATGTTTGTTAATGAAGTATGAATTATCTTAAAGTAAGTTAAGCAGAGTAGAGTAAATGAAGCAATAAGAATTACGTTTACATAAAAAAATGTAATCATGCTGTCATTGTTTATGTAAACAATAGAAATTTGCCACAAGAAAAGGTGAGTAGCATTAAGAATCAAGAAACCAAACAGTGAATTAATTCTCTATTAGTTCTCAATCCATAAACTACGAGGAAAGAAACGACCAGTTTCCTTATTATCAGCCCACAGCAGCGGAAAGAATGATATTATGTAATGCAATGAGTATTAGAGTGAAAATGAGACAGATATAGATACAAACAAAAAGTAACGAAATTACAAAAGTTTACTCGGATCAATTTTTTCGCATTACGTAACTTTTTATTCGGTGAGAATTGAGTGCGGTCACCATTCAACTATTTACTTGCAATTATTCCGTTCCTCGATAATTATTGTATTGGGACGAGACGCATGAATGGATCGTATTTCTTCACGAAACGAAATCACTTTCTACCAACACGATGCTTCATAAGCTGACGACAGTTCAATGTCATTCGGTATGTAAATACGAGTGATGGAAAACCTCTTCTATAAGAGATGCAAACCGTTTCATTTCGTTAGCGTCGAAAGAAAGTTCTCCAAATGAAAATGAATTTTATAAATACTCGTTTTCTCACAATGTACTTGCAATTTGCTTATTTTTTTTTAACTTTTATTATTATTTCTCTTTAAAGTAGTTAAACACGAGAAAGCATCCACAATTTTCATTTTGTTGATGCCTTTATTTTTACTGCGTTCACCTCGAAACGATTTTGCTGGAAAAGTGTAGTTTTCTATAATTTATTGTATGCTTTGATACAGTTAATTGGTTATTATGTTTGACGAAAATGGAATTTGTTTGTTGAATGGATCAACAAAGCAGGTGTTGGAAATTGAAATTGTATTGGATTAGAAATGTGAAGTGAAGTCTTGATGAGAGGAGAGAACTATCAACGCAGATGGCTAATGCATTGGTTTTTTCCTCTTTAAACCCCGGACCCATTCAACCATTTATAATAACAGGTTTAATGGAAGATGAATGAAAGGAATCACACGGAATTCGTATACATAAATCATATTATCAATTAGTGAAAAGAAGGGTTTCATGGAAATTACAGGGTTACGTGTCGTGTGAAGCTTTACCTGAAATAAACAATAGGTGGCACACCCATTCTATAGAATTCCTTTACTTATTTATTTAAGTAGTAATTAGTCTATTTTCATGTAATATTTCAAATTTAAAACAAAAATGTTAATTATTGAAGGTTCTTCTAAATTTTATATAAATTCTTCTTGAAAGTAAATAAAACCAAAACAAAATATGCATATTTATCCAAATAGAAATTCGGTTCTCGAACAAAATTCAGTTTTTATACATTTACTGTATTTATTTTAAGTATTTCTTTGTTTATTTGAATACAATTTTATTGATAAGATTCTGTTCAAATGAACAATCTTTTTGGCTTAGAATTATTATGGGCAAAATTCGGTTTTCGAACAATTTTATATTGTGTTTACTCAGCAAAATTTTATGAATTAATATGTATTTATTTAAGAAGTAATTAAAGTAATTAAAGGTTTAAATATACAATCTTCTGGGATTTGTGAACGGATTATACATTTTGCATGAATTAGTTTTCAAACAATTCTGTTTTCGAACAATCGTAAGTTGCGTTTATTGCACTTGATTTTATAAAAATTGTTAAATAAGTAATAAAATAAATCTAAAACAAAACAAAAAACACATATACAATCAGCATTTCGGTTTTCGAATATTTGCTATGTTAATTTTATATAATTTTATGATATTTTGTATAATTTTATGTTTAAATTACGGTTAAAAAGTTTATATAAGCAGTTTTAAAGAATGGTAATGGGTAAAATTCGGTTTTCGAACAATTTTATGTTTATGATTTATTATGTATTTATTTAATAAGTAATAAAATTAATCCAAAATAATAAATATAAAGCAAACTAAATTTCATTTGCGGGCTTCGTGATTAGATCATTCATTAGTATTAATACAATTCAGTTTACAAGCAATTTTATGTTGCGTTTACTGTACTTAATTTTATGATTTATTATATATTTGTTTAATAAGTAAACTGTATTTGATCTCTAAATGAATTCCAAGTATAAAAAAGCATGCATAAGTAAGTATAGAGAGTACAAATGATACTTTCATATCATTATACCAATTAGACGTAGAGCGTTCAAATTAATAGCAACGATGCCCAGATGGTATTTGGTGCATGCGATTCTACTGAGTTGATTACCGAAAAAAAAATAGTATCTTAATTGCCGAAAAAGAAACGAATCAAAAGTTGTAAATTTACCAATTAATGAAATTAGCTTTAAACAAAAAATAACTTTATGGAGTTTTAATGATAATTCGCGTAATGATACATCTATTGGAATGAACTAGTTTCTTCATGGATTTGTTACACTTCGTCATTTTTTTCTCCTTCTTTGCAAAGACCAAACGGGAAAAGGCGGCAGTTTTATATAATGAGTCCCATTTCGATACGCATTTACGTATTTGTCTGTAACTACACTTTTTTGTTCCTTGTTCCGCATTAAAACGGTATTATTCAATCCCTTAACAAATCGGTTTCTTCCTCCTTCAATTACTAACTATTCATAATACTATAATACATATATACATAATATTATAAAATACATATACAAATTTCCAATATAATACAAAAACGTCAATTTCATTAAAAATGAATACACGCATAATTCATAAGATAACTTTATGAGATTTTAATTTCTTCATACATTTGTTGTTATTGTGTTTTTTTTTAGTTTTTTCAATCAATATTATAAGAATGTAAAATAAAATGTAAAAATAATCTAGAATGCGCATTAATTTTGATTGCATATTATATTCAACAGTTGCGGTAATCATTTTTCAAATTAACTGGAAATGAAGTTGAGAATAGAGGTCATGTACTGAATGTGTATTTTTATATGAATGTTACAAGAGAAATGCAGTTTGATTTATGTGATTCATTCATATTTATGTTTGTTAATAAATTTAAATGTTTCTCTTCGTCTGTTGCTCCGCTGTTTGTTGTGCGATGACAACTGTTTTTGAGTCATTTGAAGAGATGAAATTTCACTTTTTAAATTCCTTTCCACTACAGTATTTTACATATTTAAGTTACGTGGAAAGGCCTATTTAAAAGATTGCATCTACTGTTTTTTTACAAAATGAAATAATCGTCAATGTGTGCTTTGTTATATACCAAAGACATATCACATGTAATTTATTTAAATAAACTAAATATAAATAATACAAACATTTAATAAAATATATAGATCAAATTGTATTGGAACAATAACAATTCCAATACAATTTGATTATTTATAAAATAGTTGTTTTCAATCTGATATTAATGAAGATTTTATCTTTATATACTAAATATAATCTAAACATGTTACATACTAAAACAGTACCAAGAAGAAAATCCAGTATTTATCTTTATAATATACTCACGGCAGTTTCTTATATAACTTAGATGATCAAAATTTATTTCTATTGTACATCAGATATTTTTGTTTCTCAAATAATAATGTATACTTTATTCCAGTGTTTTCCATATGGGGACAATTTGATCGTTATGATAGGAAATTAAAAATGGACTCATCCAGAGTTTAACATTATGTCGAATTATCTATATGTTATATAGCGGACATAAGAATTTTAGAATTCTCTCTAGATATTTGTAGTTCAAATTTTCAAAAGAAAAGAAAAAAATTAGTACACAATAAATTTGTTATAAATGATTTAATGTCCTCAATTAATACGTTTGTTAACACTCTGGTATATTAGTAAAACCGATTACCCGGACTATGCGAGTTATTACAGATCTATAAATCGATTTTGTAAGGAAATAGCCTAAGAATGATGTATTATTTTATTCAATGTTGATAGATCTGATTTAGAAATAATATAAGTACAATACCCAAACCTAATTGAAAATAAAACTATTTTTTGAACTTATCAAATGTCTGTGAAATATTCAATAATAAATTAGAGCATCATTTGAATACATTTAATAACTCTAACTACTAAATTTACCTTTTTACTGAATCCATTCTGACTCTAGTTTTCACTAGTATTTTTCTTAATTTCTTTTAGTACATTTTTTTTAATAGGAAAAGTTTGGTGTTCTGTTTAATAATAAAAAAAAGATATATTAAATTCTGTTACTAAAGTATCTAAATAGATCTGATTTTCAAACTAAAATTAAGAATGACTTTAATATTATTTAATAACAGGTCAAAATATGTTTCAACATATAAGTATAGTTGATTTATAGTAGAATTTATATCTCTTATAACAAATACTATTACAGTTTCCATAATTTAGTTTCATATGTAAGTGATTACACTAAGACCTCGTTTAGCGCTGATTTGCTGTAACGCAGTTTGCTGGAAACATTAAAAAAAATCAAAATTTACCTGGTTTTAAATTATCATGGCATTTCATTGATTCGTATATAATACGATTATTTCCGAACAAGTAGCGCTGTGCTTCCCCAGAATATATGCTTGTTTGAGATGTAGATGAGCATGATATAAAAGTGTTACTGCAGGTTTCTGGTGACGGACTTACCAAAGACGACCTTCAATAACTGGCGAAAATAGTGATTCTGAAGACGATGGACCAAAAGAACTTGCTACAGATTTTTTTAGAAACGTTTAGAAACGATAACCAAATTGCAGCAAATGATCCAAATTTTGATGTATTAAAACCATATTAAGACCATAACGCTGTTTCGTTTAGCGCTCTGTCACCAGGAACGCATTTAAAGCGCTAAACGAGGTCTTACTGTAATTTCAATCCTTATAAATATGATTTTTAATGTTAGCGACAAATATTGTGCATAATATAAGTATTAAATATTTTAAATAATAATTACTACATTTTTTAAATAAGGTAAAAATTATTATTAAATGAAGTGTGATAAATAAAATGACTTTAAATGTATGCGTTTTGTATGTATTATTGCTATAAATTAAGGAAAACAATATAAACTTAATAATATATAATAGAAAATTATAAATGGAAAACGTATCGATTATATGTAAATCTCGTATGCAAACACGAATATTTCTATTCCTCGTCTATTCTAAACAATTTTTTTTTTCGCGATTCTATATTGCATAAGTGAACGCCATTCCTCATGCAGATTTCAACTGTACAGTTATTATTAATGTAACGAAAAGGAATAATGAATAATGATAAAAAAGGTACACACTTATGCATGGAGCCGTGTTGCTTTGAACTTTGTTTGAGATCTGATTTCATAATGCCGCCGATAATTTGAAAAGTGGATTTCCTTGAGCGACCGTATTGTAATAATATAATAGTTCTATGCGCACATAGGTACACAGAAATCGCGTTGGATATGATATTTGTGTCAAAAATTATATGGACAAAGAAAAACATTTCGAGCATCACGTAGAGAGCGAGCGATTTGATCGGTATTTTGTAAGTTCAACTTTTATCCTGTGCGTTGTTGCATCAGAGCTTTCATGCATTTGGCTCGACGTTTGTGTAAGATTTTTGAAGGTTGTTGCTGGCCGTCGGTTTATGGTAAAAGGAAATTTCAATGCACTCGCGTTCGCATTTCAGTCCGTAATTTATTTTATCCCAAATTAATTCCTTTCCAATATAATTGCAGAAGCATGGCGTTTATGGCTACATTTGGTTTTAATTAATTCCTTGATGCAATCTTTATCTTATAACAATGAAGTGATTTATAGTTGCGTTTAATCTTATATTGAAATATTTGTATCGTCTATTTATTTGCAATAAAACATTAAGTAAAATTATTATTTTGTAATCTATTAAGTAACTTTCCGTGATTTTGATGTTATGCTGCATCCACGCAATACGTGACATGAGACATAATTGTCTGTCAGTATTACCAATTATTATGGGTTTTTATGGAAACTGATGAGAGTTAATCTTAACTAACAGCTGTTTTGTGTTATGTATACAATAAATTATTCTATAAAGCAGGCGTTGGCAACCTTTCATACTTCTGAGTCTAAATTATCATTCTCTCTCAGAGTCAAGGTGCAGACTTTTTGAAAAAAATAAATCCAACTAATTTCGCTGAGATGGATCAAAAGAAGAAGAGAGACGGATGCTGGTGGTTGCCCATATGGTTGGTTGGTTTGTCAAAGGATGTTGACTCAGTTGACGCAGTTGTCTGATTGTCTAAAACTCAACTCAAAGAGAATAGATTTTGATTTTCTGTCAATATTATTAAAAAAAAAACAAAAAAAAAAACGAGTAAATATACTTTGATATTTTTCGAACATTAGTGCAGATTTTTTTTAATGACATCGAGACATATCATCAGTAAGTAGGTATTACATTCAGAAAACTATATTAAATAATACTGAAAACCAAATCAGTTACAAAAAATTGTAAATTTTTATTATCATGGAATAACTTTATATCAAATTATGCAAGTACTCGCATAGTACGGGTTATTGTTTCCACTAATATCTCGGACTGCTTGAAACTTGCCTAATACCTCTAAATGAAAGTTGCCTTTGTATTTACTTTTATTATTTTTGTAGTGTTCATTATTTTTTTAAAATAAATTAAGTTTATAATAACGGTTAAGATTTGTAGGAATTACTTACAATCTATTAAAGATTTGTGAAGTTGCTTGAACCGGTTTACTCTGCAGTGTGTTGCAACTTCCTTGACTGGATTTAATTTAGAAATTTTGAATTCTATAGCGTGTTAGCCTGTAAGCTATATATAAATTGCAATTGTTTCTAAAAACATATTTATTTTATTGTCACAGACAGAAACATATGCATTCGTAATAATAAGGCCAGTGACTTTTATTATTATATTGTTAGAAAATAATTATTCAAAAATTCATATTTTATAAATAAATACATTTTTTAATTAATTTACAGCAATAAGTTCCTTTTTTTATTAATTATAATCATAACTTACTTTATACATTATTTTATTTATAAGTTATGGAATGATAATTAAAAATACAGTCATACCTCAATTAACAAATAGGATGCGTTCCACAAAATTACTTCGACAAGCGAAAATTTGTTTTTAGTTGTCAAAATACTACTATACGTTCTTTGGTAAAGAAATAAAAAAAAATTTGTCGAATAAGTAATAGATTTATTATTTTGTTGTCTTTTTTCTATTTCATTTACCAATTGATTAATGATTTTACATTTAATATCTCAGTTTAAGAGTTTTTTATAAGAACTGCTTTCATTTCAAGGTTTTTTTGCATTGCAAGGTTTTTTTTAATCATCATCTTATGCATTCGATAAATTTCTCATATCTTCTTCATAGTCATATTCGAAAACTTGATAATTTTAGTTATAATTTTATATAATCTTTATTGAGACTTCGTTATGTAATGTTAAAGAAGGTATTACTTTAAACAAATTACAAAATTTGAAGTTCAGTGGAACCTCGCTTAATGAGTATAATCCATTCCAAAATTTCCGGATTTTTACTCGTATTGTGAAAAAAAAAATGTCCATATAAACTAATGTAATATACGATAATGCTTTCCATTTTGGAGTCATTTTTCTTACAATTTAGTTTAATCGTTAAGCAAAATGCTAATTAAGCGAGTTTACACTGTATTATTTTATTATTCAATAATTAGTAATCAACGTGAAACTTACAAAATAAAAGTGATCATTACTTGTTATAGTAAGTATTTGAAATCTTAGAATTAAGTCAACAAAACATTAATTACAATGTAGATTATTATAAAGCAATTAGCAATGATTGAGTAATTTATATTTCATAAAGTAAAAGTGATAAATAATTTGAAATTGGCACAGTTCATATTTTGGACCTTATAAAAAATAAATAAAAAATGTTAATTATAATGTAGAATATTATTCAACGATTAACAATTGTTACGCAATTTAGAATTAGCAAAGTAAAAGTGATAATTGAGTTACTTACATTTAGCAGAGTTTATATCTAGAATCCACCAAATCATAATAATTCAAATATGGAATAATGTCTTCGGAAAAAGTTGTTTGAACTTTTTCTTGTTTTTGCTTAAGAAATTGCAGCCCAACCTGTACATTTCTTGCACAGTACCATGAATAGAATGTATTTGGTAATATGTGTAATACTAACAGTTTATAAATGGTAGAGAATTTGAAAAATCAATTTTTGATGGTTAAAGCAATACCTTGCAAAGTACGGTTTCGGTCAGTGCGGTTTCACTATATGTCAAAACAAAGTTAATTTGAATTGAGCAAAATACAAATAAATTCTAAAAAAATTGGTACACAAAATTATTATTTTTTAAATAAATCTTTTTACCTGTTTCTGTTTGTGTTGTTAATTTTTATGCGTTTAGTCCGGTTTCAAACAGTGCGGGATGATAATGATTTTAATGTGAATACCCGTACTAAGCGAGGTATTACTGTATTTAAATTACAGTTGTTATTTGTAATAATATTAACCTGTAAACATAAAGGAAAACATAAAAATCCAAATTTTGATTGTAGGAAATAAAAACTATTTTTGTAGTTGAAAAGTTATTTGTTTGTTTGCAAATGAATGATGAGTTTAATTGCTGTTACTATGTAGCACGCATTGAAAGAATGTAAATCATGGATGAGTAAATCCTAAACCGGCGCAACTCCAAATTGGTAAAACCTTTACCTCTATTAGCTTTATATACTTGACATTATTACATGGAAACCTGATTTTGATACGATTTCGTCGGAATTCTTCGGAACAATATAAACACAAAACGACAATTTTTAACTTACAGAAATTAACCTAAATTCAGTTTTATTGCAGATTTATACATTTTATGTAAAATGTAATCACTATAGTTTCTAAACACTATTTATTTTTCTAAGTAATTGAATAGTCCGGGTAATCGGCCTATTTGAACCGGGACTAATCGGGAAAGTAAATAAAATAGAATTGAACCGCATGTAAAGAGATTTGGCTGTACAATAATTATAATTTACTTAGTTTTGACATATTCAAACCGGACTATTATAAATCTAGATTGATCGAAGTTGCCCTATGTGATTTATTGCAGTAATCTACAGAATCCCATGTTTTCTAAATATCTTTTCATTTTTTTCTTCTTAGTAATTGCTTCAAACGTTAACATTTCATTTAAATATCGGAATGCAGTTTCGAATTGTCGCTGTTGTTTGTCTCAATTAGGAAATTAACACGTTCTTTATTTATTTATGTTTTCCTTCATTAAGCCACATTTAATGAAACGACTTTCAGATGCGAATTTTCTATTTGCGCAGTTTTCACTGACTTTTAAAGAGCATAAAGTTGTGTATTCTCTCGCATTGTTTGCAGAAATCTGCTAAACAATTTCCATTTTGTTTCTGTACATATTTTTTTTGTAAATTAAATAAAAAACTTGTTTCGAGTACAGAGGTGTAACCGCACTGTTTAAAACCGGACTAATCGAAAATAGCATAATAAAATGTCTACTATTTATTTGCATTTTATTTTGTTAAAATCAAATTTAGTTTGTTTTGAAATTTTAAAACCGTACTATAGTGAATCCGCGCTGATAGAAGCCGCATTATTCGATGTATTGCTGTGTAGATTTTTATATATATATATATATAGATTTTATCGGTTAGGTGAGTGCTGTTATAAATGACTCACTAGAATGTCTTTAATAAATGGTCCAGAATACATGGGCAAAGTGAAAGTGACCGTCGATACTTATGTGTAACTGGTATACACGATCCAAGAGAGATATTTGAAATCCTTCACAAAAGCATTTTGTTTGAGAATGAAAAGTGTAAGGAAGTAGCCCAGTTTTATTTTTTGGCGAAAGTTGTATGATACGACTGCATTCTGTTCTCAATACAAAAAAATGTAAAGTAAATGATCAAAGCAGAAAAAAACAATTAATTAATAATGTATTTGGATTACGCAATCGATTCATGTGCATTATAGTCTGCGACGTAATCCTTTACAGTTAAACCACTTTCAATAAAAGAAATAAACGTCTTGCATAAAACACACGATAAACACGAGATGAAAGAAAAATGATTCATCCAAAGAAAATCATTGAATAAACATATCGAACGGCATTCGTGTTATTATTAGTTTCTTGCATTTTACTAGAAATGAACAGAACTCATTTAATGAATATTTCGTCCTTCACGTAAAAGCAAACTAAATTTGTCTTGAGAGTGTGTTTTGAAGTAAAGTGAAGGGAACTTGCTGAGTGTTAAATTTACAGTTTCAATTAATCCGCTCTTATTCTAACTGCGCTTCAACTGATATAAAAGTCAAAATAAAACTAGAGAAACAACAAAATTATTCTGCGTATTTAGAGTAGAACATTACAATTAATCTTGTTTTTGTGGTATCTGATTTATGCAATAAAGATGTAGGTTATAAGTTATATAATAAATTCAACTCTATATGGTATTTGCGAACAAAATTTTGTACAAGAAAAATAAAACGATTGTAATATTTGCTAGTAATGCATGAATTCGCTTTGCAATTTCGATATACTTAAGCGTTGGTTTTGCGCAAATTCTCATATAAGTCTTTGTTCTTTTATTATTTTAGAAAATAACAAAATAGAAATTATCCATTAAGTGTTATTTCTGCAATGATAATATAAGCACATTTTCGCTTGTGCTAATTTAAAACTGTATTAAACTTTCTTAATATCGTTTCTATCTTTAGTGTTGTATAATGTTTAGTTTAATTGTAAGTAATCTAGATTGACATAATTATACGTTATTTTTTACTATACATTTTGGAGTAAATATTAATTAATATTAGCACAAATAAAACTGCTACAATATAAAATATGAATATATTCATTTTCTATAAAATTTTTGTGTCCCGGGATTAAGAAATCTCTGGACACTGTGTATTATCTCGTAGTTATGTCGTTTTGAAGTTTTAGTTTATGAATATTAAACGCAATATTCTTAAATAATTTTATTATACACATCAGAGTTTTTATTGAGAGGTGAACGATAGAATTGTTGATCTCATGGATTATTAACTAAGAGTTACATTCTCCTCTTAAGTTAATAATTACGAAGTAACTGCTCTTCCTTGTACTAGTTCTCACTTCAATCTCCCAACTAAGACTATCTTCTCCCTTCGGTACTCTAACTAAGAATAAATTATATAATACAAAAATGTATCCATTTCAAAAAGGGGTTGCGTGTGAGGAAAGGAAATCAGTTTTGACCTTGTGGAAAATACACTTGTTTATTTATCTAAGTTCTTGATCCTCTCAAAATATTCCACAAGTTATTCTAAATAATCGCGAACAAGTATCCGTTTGTATATTTGATGGATACGTGAAATATGATTTGTAATAGTTAAGAGGAAAGTGGTAGACCTAACAAATATACATATTAATTATACAATAGATAATAATAAATTGGACGGCTACGACAAACAACTTGTATTCACTGACCCTAGATTCTGCTGGGAAAATCCTAATTCGTTTTTCTTTTAAATTTATGTTCGAGAAACGCATTATTATCTAACTTCGAGAATCGAGTTTCAAACAGTACGAGATATTGGCGGAACGGTTTACTAGGACTAAGCGAGATATTATTGTTTTAAACTATTGCATATTATTGAAGTATTTCAATTTTTACCATAGTAATTGTACTATTGTTATGAAATTATTCCTATTTGACAATATGATGATTTTAAATTCAAACTACTTTCGCTTTGTCTAGACGTGCTTTATCGAAGTGAGCTGTCTATACAGGTCCATTCTCATAAGTATTATGTAATATCCACCTTTGGTAAATCTATTGTTATAGTTATTTTGGAACTGTTTGTATACATTATGAGATCTAAGATTTGTTTTTTTTTATGAATAAGATTTTAAGCAATTTCAGAGAAGTAAACCTTGTGTAACCTTGCTCTAAAAAAATAATTATAAGATATTTTAATTAGTTGATTTAATAATAGTTATACATATATAAAAATTAATGAATATAATCAATTGTTAATTATTATTATATAGGATTTAATGTCTCAATAAAAATAAATTCACTATATTATTTTACATACATTATTAACTAAGGTATAACTATGGCTGGATTGCATCGGTACATCGCTGTTTCTTTTGTCGTTTATTAAATTATTGTGATGTCTAGAGTGAAAAGTATTTCTAAGTATTTTGTTGATTTTAATCTATTTTTTTTTAAATTTATGCAGTTGGATTTAATATATTTAAAAGTAAAAACCATGATAAAGTGTGGTAAGACTACCAGAATTGTGGACAATTTAGTATTATCACGATTTTTTCAACTTTGCGTAAGTTTTAGAGGACTGTCTTCTTAAATAAAGAAAGTATGGTCACTTAAGTTATTATGTCCAACAAAATGACAAACAGTGCCATCATTTTGTTAGAAAATTCACCGTTCACTTGTTGTTGTTATATTACAAAGCTGAGGAAGGCATTTATTAGATGTGTTGTTTCAGACATGTCTACTTTATGGTTTAATAAAAATTTCGGTGTTTTCCCAAAAAAAAAAGTGTGTTTTATTTAAAATTTAGATATTTCGGTCTTGTTGGGACACCTTATATAAGGTACGAGTTTTAAATAATATCCTATTTTATATTACTTTTTTATCGATTATGCAAACTTGCAATGTGTACTCTTTTCTTGTCCACATAAGGTTTAACGTTTGCAGCTGCAGCTGATTCATCGTGACGTAACTAAAGCACATCTTATACATATAAAAAGGTTTTTCAATAATTATTATTTTCGAAATAAATTTCACAAATCTTTCATAATAAAATAAACTGTATATTATACTAAATAATTATATTTAAAATAAATATCATTTACAAATAGGTCCTTTTTTATGTGATTTTTTTTATTTCTCTAGTGTATTGTACATATTTGTCATATGTAAGAATTTATGAAATTTATAATTGAATATTACTACAATAATATTAATCAAAATAATTAATTGCAAATATATACGTACAAAAGAATATTAACCTGGAGTCTTTCCGCCAATTCCTGCAATTAATTATGTAAGTATAAATTACTTTAGTCTATGGTAATTTTATATTAAACCGTTTTCTTCCGCTTCATTTTTATACAACTTTCATTCCGCATTCGACAAAATACAATTTTACTATACATTAAAATTATCGGAATTGGAATGTTTTACTGAAAAATTTGAAATACTCTAATTGTTTTCATTTTTTTTTGAAATATGTTAATTTTCTATAGTTAATTGAAAAACTCAATTATTGCAAAGTCTACACTCATTTTCCTAATTATTTTTTTAAATGAATTAAATAATTTGAAATTACATTTAATAAATAAGAAATTGTTTTTTTTTTTAACAAAATATATAGTCCAAAGTTTATTAAATCATAATGTTAAGTAATTGCATTAATTTTATGTACATAATTCGATAATAGCACGTTTATAACTGATAAATTAAAAAAAAAGTTTAATTCAGATAATTATCTCTAATAACAAAATAAGTAAATAATGACAATGTGCTTAGTTAATACAGACTTAACCGGAAAAATAACAGCTGTATAGGTAATTACAAGTGAATTAACTAATAAGAAAGTTATTATTCATGTGTACAGAAGATATACTTCCTCGTCGTTCGCCAAGATTTGATTAAGTACGTTACAGATGGAAGCATGCGTGGATATCATTTATAAGCCGTAAATGATCATGGAAGTAATAACAATGAAATTTATATCCTGAAACTTAAAACTAATTGGAATTGCGGCCATCGAAAAGTTGATGGCGCGTGACTTTGGCGCGATAAAAGCCTTCTGGTTCTCTTCCTTCTTGTACACGTATTAAAGTGCTTAGCAAGAAGGAATTTTCATGTGTTGTTGACCTTCACATCTCCGCATCTCTAGTGCTTTCATTAACAGTGAAAGTAGCAACACGCGCAAACACACCCAAAAATCATTATATTATTACGGATCATTTCTTTCGGACGGTCAGGTGAAACACGGAAACTGGATGAATTAGTAGAGTTTCTACTGTAACGAGCTGTTAATGTCTGCCACGAAAGGTGTTTGATCCTGCGGTTAATTTAAATAGTAAATTAAAACGTTTGGTCAACGAACCTCACACATGAATTATTTTAGTATATATTTTTGGAAAATAGTCCGTTTTTTTAATTACTTATGGATTAATTTAGTTAAAACTAAATCTTATTGATAAATTTTAATTTGTTACATATAATCATGAATTTATTACAAATTTAGATTGCATGTGTGTTTGGAATTCAGGTTTATGCAAATTTAAATCCCAAACGTGTAATTTAGTACAAGATTAACTGCATAATTAAAATACGTTCTATAATAAAAGTTGCTTTACTTAATTTTATTTTGCACTACAAAAACAAATAATTTATTCGGCTAATTATTACATAACTTACAAAAAATTAGAGCCACAAAATAAACAAACAAACGGTTTCGTAACGTTTGCATTCACCGCAAAAATGCACTAATTTTAATAAATATTAAAAAGGTTAACAAGTTTAAATCAGATAATTTTTGTTTTGTATATCAATTGAATCAATTAAAATGCAAACAAAACAGGAAGTCCCAATTGGGTTTCTTGTAAATGCAAGTGAAATAGTTGCAGCGCTTTAACGAAAAAAGTTTTCTGTTCTCGTCAGGTTCCGGTTTGTATTGGAACCGGACACAGATTTTCTACTCTACTTGGCATTCATATTATTGCTCCACTCATGACGATCCGCAACATTTATTATTAATAATTGTGAAAAATTCAAATTGAATTATAGACAGTGACCGGTGCTCAAACGCACACAAGAAATAAACAGTTTGTTTTATTGCGAGGAAAGCTGAGTTAAAAGAGGATCGAGCAAAAGTTTCTACATTGTTGTTTTCCAGACATGAATGTATGAAATTATATACTGTTTATTGTAATTTATTTTAAAACACACAATGTTAATTGTTTCTTTGCAAAAATAATTGCTCTATTAGTAAATTAATTTAAATATGTATTGGTACTACTTTCTTATATTCTTATACGTATCTAAAATCATATAAAAAGTAACCAATGTGTATATTGAATATCAATCGAAATTGTTTTTTAGAAATACAGTGGAACCTCGCTTAATGAGGACCTCTCATAAAATTTGTCTGGTCACAATCAAAATCCTATTAAGAAACTTGTGTAAGAATTGTTTCGATTATTTAACAAACCAATAAATTGATATTGACAATTATAAGTTATTGATATAACTTACTATTGGTACAACATACTATTAAAAATTAACATAACTTCAATAGAACAAAAAATGGCGCTAAATAAAATAGTAGCGTTTCTTTTATGACAATGTGGTCAAAAATAATACCATAGTAAACATAATACAGAGGAACCTCGCTTAACGAGCACCTCGCATAACAAACAAAATGAATTGTAAGCAAAATGACTTGCTTAACGAGCGACGTTTTGCATAACGAGTGACGTTCTTCATCAAAATTTCCAAAACTTATTGATTGTGTCATCTGGATTACTTTTAATTTCTTCGATGTTATGTTCTTCTTCTGATGCAACTTTTGCTTTTACTTTGCGCCAAACTTTAACATATCTTAGTGACTTCTTTCCAAAAACTATAAATGTATTCTGACAATTGCGTACTTTGTTATATCGTAGCTTCGTTATCAAATGTAATCTGGTTATAGTTAAGCAATATGTATCTTGTGTATCAGATGACCCTTCACCAACTATGGACAATACAAAATCGAATATAGTTTGTACATTTATGATTATCAGACTAAATTATATACATACTCGACCATACAATGATAATTACTTGTTTCTAAAACCAATTACACTATTTGTAAAATATCTTTTTAAAATTTATAGGAATATAATAATGTCCTTTAAAGAAATATGTACATTTACTATCTAAAGATAATAAACAAGGTTTCAGAAAAGTGGAAAAAATATGAATAAATAAAATTTTATATATCTTATTATAATTTACTATAACTAAATAATCAATACTTGAATATTATTTTCAAGGTCGATAGACCTTTGAGTAGATGTATTTAAATATTTATATAAAATAGTTTTGTGTCCTAGGGTTTAACTTTAATATACGTTATTATTTACATTTTAGTATAATTTACTCTAAAATACACTTTTTTAAAACTACTATTCTATTTACAAATTTATATGTAGAGCATTATAGTAATGTTCTTTTGAAAATTTTAAAAGTTAAGCAATAAAATGATTGTTTACTAAATTAGTTTAATATAATGTAATAAGTTTGACTATAAATTATATTTTTCATCATAATAAAAAGTTGACAAACAACAAATTTTTGTATGATAAGCAAAAATACGTTAATAGAATATAATGATTTTCCATATAAATCTACTATCTTTTTTTGACAAAAGTATATTTTCGTTTTTAAGAATGTACTCACCATTCATTCCAACGTACACTTTACCATCTGATCTCCTCGACATATTAATTATTAGTCGTATGTAAAAAAAAGTACAATTCTTTTCAAATGTACCATACATAATCTGGACTTTGCAAAAACCATTCTTGTAATTGTAAAGAGACAATGTTAATGATGAATATTAAATAGAAAATGATACGCAATTTTGTAACTGAATTGTACTATTTCAAGTAGGTATGTGTGTAATGCAAAGCGAAATTTTCTATCTCAAACGAAAACTTTCTTTGCTTGTTTTGCAGTGTAATATCGTATTGTCTATTATAAACGTTATTGTGATTGTTTCGTTTTGGTGAAGGTTAAAGACCAGAAAGATGTTTTTTTTTTAGTGAAAATGAAATGGAAACGGCTCTCGTTTCAGTGTCCATAGGCAGTTTTGTAGCAGCAGGAAGTGGGTCAGGTGGATTGTGTGTGTGTGTATGTGGAATTACCTGTGTGTTTGTATAACTTTCCCCCGGTCATCTCACCTGCTCAAATTCTTTTGAAACCGCGCCCAGAGACCACGAAGATTTTTGTTTACTCTGCCGATGTGTCTTGTTCCACCTTGATCTTGTCCAGATTTTCATTTCGTTTCACTTGCATTTTGATCTAAATTCCTAATGAAATGAAATACAAATAATTTATGTTTATTTTCTATTTAATTATAGTTTTATAATATTTTACACTACTTTATGGAGCTTCATTATAAATTTAAATAAACTATTTGATTATTTATTATAATCATTGATTCGTAATATAACCTCGTTTTAATCCTGATGCGTCAATTACTAACGAACACTTTTCAAGTATTACAAAAGCAACTGTTGTCCCTAAACTGAAGTCTTTTAAATATTTAATGTTAAATATTTGCAAATGCTATTGTCCTTGAACCCTAAATTCTTTAGATAGATAATATAAAAAATCTCCAAATCCAACATGTTTAGAAAGACCAAAATTTGATGAAATAGTTATCAATGTTGGTTTTTTTTTAAACATGATATCTTAATCTACCTAACTATGCGTTGATGTAATATTATTGTTGTAAAGATAAGATATTTTTTTATTTTTCACGTCAATATTTATAGAATGCTATTGTTAAAGTTTACTAAATATCGTAATTTTAATTTTAAATTAAAGAAAGTAACGAAACGATTTAAGTAATAAGTTGATTGAATTGAAGATCATGATCAAGGTCAAGATATGTAAATTGAATATTTCTAAATATTTTGCCTTTGGGTAAAAAAAGGAATTTCTCTTAATATGCAGATTAGTTTTTTTTGTAGTCTGGAAATATTTGTAGTGTAATGACATAAAAAAAGGTGTCTGATAACTGTTATAAGAATTACAATTTTACCGAAGAGAGCCCGGATCTAAATAAAAATAAGTTTAAGGCCCTCAAGTAGTAACATTATTTAGTGTATAGGGCCTAGAGTTTCTTAATCGTCCAATTTTTGTAAGTATTATTTAAAAATTTGCCTGATACTATCAAATTTGTAAGAAATTCTTTAGTTAAAAAAATCCTGAGTTATTCATGGACCTGAATAATATATTGCAGGAGAGACAAAGAATAAAGTTAAAGAGAAAAAATATAATTGCATTTAACTAAGAAAAACTAAACACAATTTAAACCGGTGGCAATCAAAATCCTGACGATTAAATTCCCGACAATCATAGTCCCGACAGTAACAATATCTCGACAGTATTTGATATAGACTTATTCACAATAAATTGTATTTTAGATTATTTCATATTGTTAAGGTTTATTATGAATAAGTCAATATCAAATAATAAAAGATACCAATTTAAACATGTATAGTCATACCTCTGTTAACGTTACCTCTGATAACGAAAATTTGATGTCAATCAATGAGAATGTTAGAAATTTATTGAATGCAGAAGATGATGGTTTTTCAGAAGCAGTTTGAGAAAATCTTATTAGCAATGAAAACAAAGAAATTATCAATCAAAGATTTAAAAAGATGCTGAACGATATATTATAATCAACACTGCATTCAAAAGACAAGTAACTGTTTTTATTTTTATCTACATAGCTAAATGTATATCAACTTAATTTGTCATTGATTTTAGAATCAATCTATCTATCTAACGATAATTTTTATGTATATAATTATAACTAAAATCATACATAAAAAATAGAGAGAATGTTTTTTTTTTTAAATTATAATTTATTGATGTCAATAAATTAATAATTACATTCTAAACCTAATTTTAAACATACCATAAATATTAAACACAAAATCCAATTACCACGCAGCATAATTTTATTTGTAAAATATGCAAATTGGAAACAGTTTTAGGTTCCATTCCACTTTCTTCCTTTTCCCTGCAATTTGTGGCCACTCATTTTTTTTTATTATTCTTTTCTCCACAGCTCATATCGTGCCAACTAAAATTTAATCACATTACCGTATTTATTTCAAGCAGAACCAGGAGAAAATTCTCTGACCACTTTGAAAAAAAAAAAAACAATAAGCCCATTACCAATTTCTATTGTGAATAGAATATGTGGTTAATTCAAAAGTGTGCGCATATTATAAGAAATATAGTTTTTTTCTTGTAGTTGTAGAACTTAATATTATTATTAATACGAATATTGAATATATGATTTGAAATTTAAAGTGTGTCACTTATGTTAATAACTTAAATGATGAATTATTTTCAAATTGACGTAGTTGTGACTTATGGATACTTTGTTGCCACGTGTACGATGTAGTTGGTGCGTCCGATATATAGTTATTACTGACTTTGGAATCATTTATGATTATATAAATTAATTAAATTCTAAATAATATTGTTGGTCTTAAACTTGTAAAATGCAAAATTTGTTCTATATTTCCAAAAAAAAAAACAAATGGTTTCACCATTGTTACCAACGACTAAAACCCAAAAGTTTAAAATCAATTAATAAATAAAAAATATAGGATTATATAACATATTTACAGTTGTAACGATAAATTTTATTTTTAAAATACTTTTATGCAACGAGACTTTCCTTTTATTTTATTACGATTTTTTTACGTCCATATAATTTTGTATACATAAATGGAATAATCAGGTTTATTACTATTACAAATCAACAATCGTTTTGTGGAACATTTATAATTGACTTGTGCGTCTCGGGAATTCCAATAAATTAGAGAAAAACATGTTAATGATTTATTTATTTAATTTTTCTTCACCGAAGACCTCTCCAATTATGAACAGTATTTTTATTGTTCATGAAAGTCGTATATAATTTTTCGGATGAAACCTTGATTTCTAAATGACCAGTTTCCGTCTGTCATTAGTTGAGAACCGGATGGGAATGCCTAAATCGCATATCCTTCATGAATATTTACCGCGAAATGCAGCAGTACGCATGTGTTTTCTTGCCTTGTAAAAGTTCTTTAACTGGAACAACTACTTTCAAACGAGAAATATCCTTCTTGATGGAAGAAATCAAGCGTGTCGATGCGAATTAAACGGAGCGTCCAACTTTTAATTTATTGCGAGTCCACGGTTTACATCATTATTATTTGATACTGTGACTGGTTTTACTTGCAATTTGTCAATCGTTTCTTCAACAGACAGTCACCTTTATAAAGTTGTAAATATTGCTTTGAACTTTATTTCGATTCTCGAGAAAATGATAAAAGTATGGAACTATTGTAATAAATAATAACAATTAATAATTGAATAATTATAAAACCGGATTGAAAAACTTCGGATCTTTGGGCCAATAGAAATAGAATGTAGAATTAAGTTTTTTTTTAAATTTTCCTTGCAGTTTTCATTTTGTTAACAGTTAATCAATCTAAGAACTTTATAACGAGATATTAAATAAATGATAAAAAAAATATTATAAAAAAGATACATCGTCCCTTTGGGCTAACAAAAATGTATAAATAAATAAATAAATAGAAACAAATAAAATTTGTTAATTATTTTATCACAGTCAATCAACCTAAGGTCTTAATAATACAAATCTTTATAAAATTGCAACTTGAAAAGTTTGTACCGATTTTCGCTAAGTACCGTCGATGATGATGCCTAAATTTATTAGAATTGTTAAAAACAATTAACTTGTTAAAAAAAGTTTGGTTTCGATCAAATGAAACTGACACATTTAGTACCCTCGTGAAGATGAAAGAAAACAAAGTACATTTCAGACTTTAATACTTTTCTATTACATTAAAGATAAAAATGCAACTAAAGCAAAAACTAAGGTATATTCTGCTTACAGAGATGTTGCTTTAGCTAAATTAACTTTAGGAATATAATTATCTAAATTTAGAGCTGATAATTTCAGCCTTAAAGTTCTACTAGTAAAAATGATGAAATCAAGACATTGATCGAGAATAAATGAGGAGAAATATTAAAAATATCAAAAACAACTATCGACAAACGTTTTTGAAAGCTTGTTTATATAAACCGTTAAGATATATGAGTTTTGCACAATTTAACGGACAAAAATCACGAGAATAATATCAGCCCTTATATTTCTATTACTACTCAACAAAAATTGTTGGAGTCTGACAGAATAATATTTGTCCACCAGTAGTATTTACCAGACAATGCACTTTCCTATTTCCACAAATTTGGGTCAATTAACTGCAAGAAAGATTCATTTTAGTCGACATAAGAAACCACCGAAAGAAGCTTATTTGAAGAAAAACCTGTTTAACATGAAGAAAGATTTATAGATCAAAAATTGTGCATACATAATTACAAATTTATATATCTATATATAAAAGTTTAGATTTTTCACGAAAATTGAAAAATTGGCACAAACTTTCCAGATAATCCAATATTTTACCTGTCGAGCAAAGATAATAAAATTGTTACGTAAGAGATATGAAAATAATATATGAATATCTACAAATTAGATTAATTTTTCTGGAAAGTTTATATAAGACTAATTTAGTATTCTCGCGAAAGAAAAGACAGGAAAATACCATTAATTTTCCATAATCCAGCAAACATCGAAGTATCCTAATTAAAAGTGAGAGTAGATTGGAGGAAGTCGACGATTAAATCCTCAACAAATAGATATAATTAACCGATTTTCGTTTTCACTCTCTTTATCATAAATATCTAAATGCCTACAAAACTTTAGAATTAATTAAAGCATATGATAGCAAAATTAATTAGTCTTCTAAGATTAATTATAATAATCTTCTAATTATTAAAGACTTCCAGAATTTTCACCGCCCCAAAATGTATAACTGTTTGTAACTAATTATACAAATAAATCGAATAAATCTGCAATTGCCGAAGAAATATTTACAATTAACGTGTAATATCTGTGCAGGATGCTGAGTGGAGTCACGGATTTCTCTTGGAATCTTCGGCCAAGGTTACCTACAGCCTGAGGCTTTCTGCAAAAAAATGGTAATAATACAGACAATAACAAAAAAAACGTATAATATCAGATGCTAATTTTCGCTAATTCCATAACACTTCAACCGGAAATTCGAATCTACTATATTTAGATCAAAACAATCCTACATCCTTTCGCACAGAGTTTCGTTGATTGGGAAAAAGGAAATCTCGAGTCTTGTGCGGTTTACTTTCATCTGCGGAAAATTGAATTAATCATATTTATACAAGTTTTTTTTGTTAATTACAAACTGTGTGATATATTTTATTTGTTGAGAAAAATTGTGTTTTTAATAGCCGTATTTAGTGATGGATATGTTTAATGCATTAGCTTCGGAATATGTTATTGGCGATTTCACAAACTTATAATAACCATTATATCGCATGCTGCTGCAGCTTGTGTGTTATATTATACACATAAATGCCAGATAATTTTCCCATTTGCTCTAATTATCATTTGGAATGTTTTAACTATACAAATACGCTCTGATTGTCGCATTTTGTTTTACTTTTCAAACTAACCATACATGCGCTTTTTTTTGTTAATTGAATACTTAATCATCACGATATGTTCATTAAAATACGAACGGTGTATGGACTAAAAAAATGTATAATTTTGGTTCGACTTTACGTTGGATTCGTTGTATATTACATTGTCTTTCCAATTATGTATATTATTTATATTTTTTTCCATTGACCTCGAACTTTTTTGGATACTTGCATCAAGAGAATATATTTAGTGAAATTTTTAAGAAAAAATAGCCAAATCTCACCATGATATGAAAATTATTTGAGAACCACAAATATATAGTTTTTAGTAGAAAGAGCCAATATATAGTTTTATTTTCATTTCATATGTAATTCCTAGAGCCACAGTTTACCGACCCCTGAGTAGAAGGTATCTTTTCCAAGTAATCATAATCTAATAAACTACAATTTATTGTTATTCACAAGATACTATTTAAATTATTATATAATTTGGGTAATACACCCATCAGACGTTTAATTAAATAAGGTTTTCAGATTATTTTAAACTTTCTTAACTTAATTTGGTAGAGTATAATAATGTTTTGTTTATTTACTAAAATAAGTTTACTTTCTTTCTTGTGAGTTACGTATTTATGTAAACAATAACATTACTATGTTAATCTATAGTCAAATAGTTTCAATTTTATTAACTACGAGAGCAGTTTGGAAAGTTTTGAAAACGAAAGGGGAAAAAACGAAAATAAAGAAGTACCTTCTGAAAAAATATCGTCAATCAATGATTTCAAAAGGTATTTAAATTACATGGAAAAAATATTTATTTTATTAAAAATATTTCTAATTCTATTCTTTAATCAACGCAATACTATATTTACATGATAAATGTTTCATATAATTTTTGTTTTCTTTGAAGATTAAAATATATCTTAATGAATTAATATTGTTATCATTGTATTTAGTTATTGAGATAATCCTTCACTATTGTCATATCATACATAAATCTCGATAGACACATTAAATTATTTATTAAATTCAGTATGTGTCTTGGGCTGTGTGTAAAATAGCAAATATGGGTTGAATTGGTCCATGCATGATCTTTCCAGGTATCTGATTCTGGTGTTATCTGATCTCTGCAGATCCGTGTTGAACCGCCTTAATTTATTGTCCTCAATTCCTTAATTGAACTTTTTATACGTAAATTTAATAAAAAATACCGAATATATTATTTCTATAAAGAGAACTTCCGCACCTTTTTTAATTAATATTGTATATCATATCTACAAAAAATCTTGAGTTTACAATTATTGGGTTTTACAAATTTTCGTATAGATTTTTCACTAAAATTCAAAATCAAAACCTTCTATTTGATCTTAATACTGAAATCACCAACTCTCATTTAAGCAAATCACCTTCTCACAGTTCTGTCAACTAAATTAACTTTTCTGAATATTTCTTAGTTATTCTTTTAATGTCTTTCCAGTAAGAGAAAAGTTTAAAATACACTTTGTTTTTTTCATCTTCAAGAAGTTAGTAGTATCTGACATAAATTATTTGATCCAAACCAAACATTTCTATAGAGATCTTTCTAGTCAGAGAATGGTCTTTTAAATTTAAAAAAATAAAATTAATGATGATGGCATTTGTAATAATTAATTTTTAAATAACTGTTACCTTAATTCAAATTATAAAGATGTTAACTTTTCTTAATAATCAAGAATATGATCCTCGACACTATTTCCAGGACAAAAAGATTTTAAATCCTCAAGATCATCTCCTTTTTCTGCACAGTAAATACAGTAAAAGTATTCTAAACGCAAATATTCATTCAGTTGAATTAGATTTTCTTCACTAATAACATTTTCAATCAATTCCAAATTGTCATCTTCATCACTACCACAATTTTTGTCCATTTCCTTCTTCGACCAATAGAAATCAACAATTGGTTTACTGAGATTTCCATTTCTGTCGAAATGTTCACAAGCAGTTTGTGCTTTCCGAAAAAAAATTGCTAACGATTTTTCACGATATTTTACTTGCATTGATCTCTTAAATTCCATTTCAAGTTTTCTTGTTTCTTCTTCTGTTTTCAAGTTGCAACTTTTCTCTTTCTTTGTCTCTGAATTATTAATACCAATACCAAAATAATTGGATTTTATGACAATATTAATAGGTTCGGTAATTCCTGAATTGCGAGCACCGAGACTTTTTCCTGGCTTGTATCCCATTTTAGCAAGCATAATGAAACCCTTGTTCTTCTGCGAAATCGCACTATTCAAACCTGCTTCCCTATCGGCAGCTTCTTTGACCTCTTTTTTGGTAAGTTTAAATTTGAGTTTCTTCTTGAACATCTCGTGCTGTCTTTGAACGTGCTTACACTTCGGTAAACCTTTGTGTGAAGTTCCAACTTTTAAATATTTATTTGACATATAATCATCTTCGTCTGAAGACATTATTTTGTAAGTTTGCGCATTTACTTGTATTTAATTAATACAAAATTGGCTATAAATAAGATTAGGTTTAATGACTTTGATTAATATGTCAGTTTTTGACGTATAGAAATTTCGATTTTTATCATTCGAAACAAATTAATTAAATTTCACGTTGAATTGTGTAATTAGCTTGCTTGGTTATCCAGTAATTAAATAAAACGTGAAGATAGCGTTGACATTTTTGGCAGCTCATAGATGACGAATTGATAACAATGGGCTCGTTCAAAAGGTGAGACATATATCTTTTATTTGCATATTTTATGATTAAATTAGTTTGCTTTATTCCTCGAGTATTCTCGATCTATTAACAAACATAATCCGTTCAAATGTTTACTACCAGTAAACTATCATCGATTTTAGAAGCGGCTTAAGCTTAATATTACCATTAGCGTTACCTCACAAACGTATCGACTATAATGTATTCGTTATCCGAATATGTATTGTCCAAAGATAAAAAAAATGCAAAATTTGTTCGTTATCCGATTTGTTCGCAGTCCGAAATATTCGTGAAGCGATCACCAACTGTTTCAGGGGCGGCGGGACACATTGTTCCACCTTTTGAACATACCTTTTTGGGACATTATTATAATGTTCTAGAAAATGTCCAGGAATCACTGGGCTATACCATACGATGTTGATTCAGTTGAAGAAGTTGTCTAGAAATTTGTTGGTCCTAGAAATTTATAAATTTCTGATCCCTCAAAAAGTTAAACTCATTATAAACATACATTTAATACGTTTAGTACTAGATAAATAACCAATTGTATTTCATTCTAATTATTATTTTTTTGATAGATTTAACTGAAACTTTCAGAGCATCTTTCATATACTCTTCATTTTACTTATAAATCGATAATATTTTCAACAACAGTTAAACGTCTTACAGTTGTAAAGGAAATTATCATAAAAACACTGGATACATAAGTAGCAAATAACAGAATCATAAATATTAATCAAGAATATTTTAACATAATTAATCCTTTTATAACTGCAATTACAACACAATATTATGTATGTAATATAGTCTTAATTTTTAACAATATATATGCATATTTGTTTACATTTATTGTTTCAAGTTGCGATTCTAAATGCAACGTGAAACGTGTTACAATTTTAAAATACGTTTATGCAACGAGTTCATTTCAGACTTTCACATATATGATTATTGATTTTGTGGTCAATTGTTATTACCGTTTACTTACTTTCTGACGTAAAAGAATATTTTTAACGTTTAAAGAAAGCACATACTTAGTACTTGCATAATCGTTATATAATGGATAATAAATATTACATATTTAATTATTATTATATAATATTTTTTATGTATCATATTTATTTTCAATTAATTCAATTCATAATTATTATAAATATAAATTATATATGCTTTATAGTTAATTGATTTTACTATTTGTATAATATATTGTAAGTATATAATATATTTAAATTAATGAAATTATGGATCTTGTTATTAAGTGGGTAAAGTCTTTTTTTACTATTTTATGATCAATACACACTAACTCAGAATTGTTCAACTTTTTTTGTCCCTAGGCACACTTGAACCTGCTTTCACCGCACACTTAATTACTTATTATTACTTGGGCTTCACTGAAAAATATTGATTTATTAAACATTATAAAATTTTCGAATCTAGATTCTGTCACGATTCTTTAACATTTTCTGTTAAAAATCACTGAACTAAGACCTCTAAATATACCTATCTACTATATGTGCTTGTCTAGGAACGCATTTTAAATCTTAGAGGGGTCAGAAATTCCTAAATTTCTAGACCCAACACATTTCTGGACAACTGAATCAGACATGTTCGTCAACTGAATCAACATCAAATGGTATGGACTATCAAAATTCATCCTTAAATATACCAACCAAATTAAAGAGTAATTTTTCTTTCCTGTACATTTTCTAGAAAATTGTAATAATGCCCCATGCTCAAAAGGTGGTACATACAAGTGTTTATGTTTATATTTTCCATATACATTTATTTCTACATTTTAGAAATAAACTTTTTTTCTAGTGAAATCTAGTATTATTGTAAATATGATATAATATGAATTTATATATTTATGAACAATTCGTTGCAAGAGTTTGTATTAACTATTATATTTTTTATGAACAATTGTTCTGTATGTAATTCTTCAAAGTTAATCTGCTGTGTAAGTGTAACCTAAATAAGTCACTTCTCTGTCAATCTTTTCTTGTTTGTTAAGCCTAATTAGAGTACGTGAATCCCCGCTTCACGGTAATAGTATCATGTACTGATTTTGTTCGATTCACTCCAATTCTCCTTTTCAAGAGTCTTGCTTGAAATAGATTGATCTCTTTAGGATACATACTGGTTGTTAATAATTGACTACACTTAACGAAAAAGATGCGTTTCATGAAATTATTTCAATAAGCGAAACTCCGTTTTCAAAGATAAAAATACTATGTCCAAAATAGTGATAGGTTTCTTACATAAATAAAATTACAGATTTACTAAATTGATGAAAACATTGTATCTACTGGTCACCTACTATTACGTCTTCTTCAAAATTAAAACTTCTGTAATTTGGTTATCATTGCAAATTTTTAAATCTTGTATCTTCATTCAATACATTTCTAACATTATTGAAATTTTCAAAACTATTAATATTATTTTCTTCTTCTAGTACAAATGCTGTTCATATTTTACGCCAAATTATATTTAAGCATTTCTTAGCGAGAATTGCAGACTATATTGTATCGAAGCTTTGTTATCAGAGATAACTGTAACCAAGGTATGTCTGTATATCTTTTTACTATTGAATGCTTGGTAAATTGCATATCTGCAGTTTAGAGTGGATATAGAAACAAATATACTAACATAGGGTCTGCTAACACAATTAGACCAAGATTAATTAGTATTAATTCTTCAAGTTTGAGTATACATTTTTAACTTTATATTACTTTCGTTTTCAGACTAAAAAATTAAAAATTTACTCTATGCTTAAAAGATAATATAACAAATCAAAAAAATGTAATAGTAATAGTAACTTTCCATAGTTCCTATCTTATCAAAATTAACATAAATAAACTTATTTAAAAAAAATAAGAAATAATTCAAAAATGAGTACATAAACTCTCTTTTTGTCGGATTAATTTTTGTACGTTTTAGTAACTCGATTAGTCCGGTTTCAAACAGTACGGGATATTTCAATGACAAAATAATATTTTTGTTCTTGAAATCAATAATGTTGGTTTTAAACATTTTATATAATCAATTGTTTATAAAAAAAAACTACTTTAATGTATTTACTTAAATAAATGGGGAACAATAAATAAAGGAAAAGAATGTAGTGATAAAAAAACATTTATTGAAATATTTTTAATAAATTACAATTCAATGATGGCTTCGATAAAAACGTTCACGTAACAATTGCGAAGATAGAACAAAAATATATATATATTTTATATATCAATAATATGTAACAGGCATTGTGCAATTCTTATAGTTAAAAGTGGCAAATAACACGTTGGAATATTTTAAATTCTCAATTTTAAGTAACACAGTAAGCACATGGAAATAGTGCGCAAAATATTTAGTATATTTATTTATTTATTCATTTATATATTTATATCATTCACATTTAAAATCTCAATAAAAGTAATGGCAAGATCAAAACGTAACAAGAGGCATATCTGGTGTTATGTCCAGGGCACGAGCTAATCTACATTTAATAACACATACACAAAACACAAGAGGAATGGATGGATGGATCATCAAACTTAACTGGATAAAAACCCTTAAAGGAACTCATACTTTTACATAA
The DNA here is from genome assembly GCF_001412225.1 of Nicrophorus vespilloides. NCBI lineage: Eukaryota > Metazoa > Arthropoda > Insecta > Coleoptera > Silphidae > Nicrophorus > Nicrophorus vespilloides. The sequence goes on from NW_017095832.1 coordinate 92,425, forward strand.
GTATTTATCATAACGGGCGTTAGGCCATGATTAGTACCGAGCTTCGTATGGGTTTTCGTAATTTTTACAAAATCTACTATTTTTATATATAAAAAAACGTGTAAATGAATGAACTAATCTAAACGTTTCCAAATCGAATGGAAGAACAACTCAGGTGCGTTTATCTGATCGTAAGTCTACATTAGCTTCCTTCTTCCAGAATGATCAACTTTCAAAATTATTCCTACTCTTACATAGTTAATAATTTAACTTTTTTTTGGCATCAAGAAATAAAACTAAATTCTATTTTCGCTTATCGGAAAATAGAAATATTTTATGATAGTCACACGAAATTATACACCTAAAATACATACACACATAAATTATTAAAATTAGGAATCACAATTACATCACTTAATTAAATTTCGGACAGGTTTCGTGGAAAATCAACTAACATAATATTTTTTTACAATTTTTTTGATCATCCTGCGTTTCGAACTATTGAATCATAAAGTAACTAACTGGAAATTTAGTAAAAGTCGTCTAGTGGCAACTGCGTCTCCGAAACAAATCATCTTTGGGACTGTTCTTTCTATTTAATATTTTTATATCGATATGTCGTTTGGTGGATTTGTTCAGGAGAGGCATTAGATATACACTAAATTCATCGATTTGTTACATTTCTTTAACGTTTATAAAAATCTAACTAATATGTAAACTTGGGTACAAAAATATAAAATATTTTGTGTATGGAAATTGCACAATGGTTGCTTGTTTCTTTGCACGAATTGTCAATGAAATTGTCATAATTGTTATGTGTCGAACGTGAGAGATTTGTTGTTTTTATTTATAGTTGTACGTGCTAAAGAATATACTAAATATGAGAAACAAAGTTATTATATATATATAACCCCGAACGCCATTTATTTATTCCTTTATTTATATATTTGTTGTTTTATTACTTATAACAATAGACACACATGGAGCATAAACATTTGGATTTCTTTTTTCATTAAATTGGGTAATGTATATTTTTTTTATCTCACTATTATTGGCGTTTCAATGAATTTTCTCACACTAAAGTACGAATTTTGTCTATACAACTAGATGGAAGAGATGAAGAAGAGAATTCGATTTTTTGTTTTGATAGATGATTGAATGGGTGGAGATAGATAGAGATGGTTGTTTGTTCAGTAAATTGGTTTAAACTAGAAGTCGCCTACAAAAGTATTGCACCAATAATACCCATCGCTCTAGAGTTATATAATAATTAATCAGACTTATTTATTGTTTAAATGCCTTCTCTTTCCCAGCGTACTTTCAACTTGGTCCGCACGCCGGTCAAAAGTCTCAACCTCCACTAGGAGGCTTTCTGCTTCTTCCTTGGCTCCCTCCTTCTCTCCGTCTCCTGACCTATCAAGATCTTCAAGTCCCTATAGTCCAGCTGCAAGTACCATTCAAAAAATGTCAGTCGACCGATATGCGTTGATAGAGAAGCTGCCGATAATTTTATCCACATCTGTATTTTATAAATTTCGAAATTAACACTTGTCCTCCTCTCTCGTTTACAACAGAAATCCCAAAAACCTGTATACGGATTAGTTAGTACCACATCCATCGAGAGGATGTTCGTTGTTAGTGATGTTAAGCAACAAGTGTTAAAGTTAAATAATATATAAATATTAAAGATAGATGAATAACAAATATCAGATGTACATTAAAATTATGGACAACGTATCAGAATGTATTCGAAACTTAACTACAGTACACTACTATTAATAATATAGCTTTCGATATTTGCCTTGTGTATATTAATGTATGTAGGAAGCGCGGGACACTCTTGCAGTGGACGATACTTACAAGCATTTCGTCGTCAGGTACCCTGGAAATCAGATCCAATAGCTCGTTGTTCGGAACAGCGTGCGGCCTCAGGATTCTTCTGAAGAACTTATTCATGCCCCATAGCATCAGCAAATACCTTATAGGAATGAAATACAAAACCATCGAGGCAAGAATTAAAAGTGTAATAGCTATCCACGACAGATAGGGAACGGTGAAATTGAAAGTGCTGCAAACAAACAAGTAAAAGAAGGTACAGTTACAACAGACTTTTCTTGTGAAGACGACTTACTTTTTAACGCTCTCTCCGAACGTAGCCAATTTGCCTATGGCATTCTGAACTCCTTGCGTGACTTCTTGGATCGCCTGAAGCCGTTCCTTCAAGCTCTTCTTCTCTTCCTACAAAAATTAAGCACAGCGAAAATATTTTTTAATTTCGTTAGTGCAAATATTACGTTAGCGTCAGTGTGTGGCTCGCATTGTTCAGCATGCAATTTGAAAACAAGAATTTTATTTATCTGAACTGCATTAATTCACATAATCTATAAATACGCAAATCCAACGTTTGTTATTAAAACAGTCGCGATTTAATGCTTCATCGTTCCTGATGATTATTTTTTTTTATAAATCAGCAAGGTCACTGATAATATACATAAAATTAAGTATTAATACACAGTAAAAATAATATTTAAGACCAAAACTCATTGATAACAAGTAGAAATCCAAATACCATATTTTTTTATTGTGATTTCTTTACCCGAATTATTATTAGAACTTAAATTCACTTTTTTTCCAAATAAACAGATTTAAAACAAGTCCATTTAAATGTATATAATGTGTATAAAATAATTGTATTTTTTTATTAATATTATTTAAGTATTAATTTGTATATTATGAAATTAAAATCAATCTTATCTATTATCGGCTGATAATACCCTGGACATAAATACATATATTATTGATTGAAACTTTATAAAACTGCTCAATCTCAGTGAAGCAAGATGCTTTTGAAAGTAACAAGTGTTTTACTGCTTTTGAATTTCTGCAATGCCGCAAACATTTTGGGTATTTTTCATCACCCGGGGAAAAGCCACCATACGCTTGGAGAAGTACTACTGAAAGCGATGGTTGCCAGAGGTCATCAAGTTACCATGGTTAGTCCGTACCCGTTGAAAGAACCATTCCCAAACTATCGAGATATAGAAACTCATGAAATAATGCAAGATATGAACAGTAAGTATTGAAATATTATTCATGAATACATATGTTAATAGTAAATTTTAGATAGAATAAAGAACAACTGGTTTCAAGAATTTTCACAAAATTCTCCCTCGCTGAAAATCTTTAAAATGTTTCTGAATATGACCACAACGCAAGCCGATCTTCTCTTCGAGAATGCTGAATTCAAAAACATGTGGACATCAAATGAAAAAGTCGATTTGATTGTCATGGATTGGATGTTGAACGAAGCACATTTGATTTTCAGCAAAATTTTTAAATGTCCAATAATACTAATGGCTTCAGCTGGAACAACATCCAATGTTAATTATATAGTGGGAAACACATCTCCTTATTCCTATGTACCATTGAAGTTTCTTCCATTAACTGATAAAATGAATTTTTGGGAAAGGACTTTAAATACTGTATTGCATATTATCAGCAAAATTGCATCCTACTATCAACAAATGCAACACCAAGAATTATTGAATAAGCATTTCTCTAATGCTCCTGCACTTGAAGAGCTTTCAAAAAATGTAGCTCTAGTCTTTTCCAATGGTCATTACAGTTATGAAACACCAAGACCTATTGTACCTAACATTATAGAAATTGGAGGATTTCACGTAGGAGAAGTCAAACAATTACCGAAAGATTTAAAAGCATATTTGGATAGCGCCAAAGACGGTTTCATATACTTCAGTTTGGGTTCAAATATGAAGAGCGTGTTTTTGGACGAAACGAGGTTGAACGGAATCATCAACGCCTTTTCAAAAAATAATTTGAAGGTTTTGTGGAAATTGGAGAAAGATATTCCAAATAAACCGGAGAACTTGAAGATTGCAAAATGGTTTCCTCAAAACGAACTATTGGCTCATCCTAATATCAAAATATTTATAACGCACGGTGGTTTGCTCAGTACCATAGAATCTCTTCATCATGGAGTTCCAATGATCGGAATTCCAATGTTCGGAGATCAACTTTCAAATGTTCCCATAGGAGTAAAAGCCGGTTACGCTTTGAGAATCAACCCGGAAGAAATTTGTGAAGAATCTTTATTAGCTAATATACAAGAGATGCTACACAACGAAACGTATGATTAACTCTTCTAAGTTTATATATATATGATTGATTTCTTGTTATTTTAGGTATCGTGTGAAAGCTAAACTCCATTCAGATTTCTTGAAGAATCAACCAATCAAACCTAAGGATAAAGCTGTTTTCTGGATGGAACATGTCATTAAGCACAAAGGTGCGGACCATTTAGCAAATGCTTCAATGAATTTATATTGGTATCAAAATCTCCTCATAGACTTAATCTTATTTTTGTTCACTGTTATACTATCGACAGTTTGTTTATGTTACTTTATGGTTAGATTAATACTAAAATTGTTTACTAAAAATATGAAAACACCTCAAGTGATGAAGAAAAAAAATAATTAAAAATTTAAAAATCATATTTTATGTATTTTGATATTTTTCTATTGAAAAAGTTATATAATTATAACAAATTTCATTAATAATGATTTTTTATTGTAATTGCGTTCTAATTTATAAAACGAAGTTGTTTCAATTGCGTCATTAATAAATTAATACTAAAGAAAATGTTTGTTATATGTATGCAACCAAATATGCAACTACGAAAGAAATATGTGTTACAAAATATTATTTTCTCTTTTCCTATATTAAAGTAGTGATAAAATAAAAACATTTATTGAAATACTTTTAATAAATGTTTCTTTTTGTTCAATTTTTATACGGAGTTTTTATTATTATGATTACAGCCGTTTGATCTTGCAACTTGGTTCAAATTATTTAATAATATAAAGATATTGACAACTAAATTAACAAATTTCACACAAGTTCATTTAAAAGTATATAATATGTATATAATTATATCAATATTATTCTCAGTTTTTTAATAAATAAAATCAAATGAAGAAATTAATATATTACAAATCGTAATTCTATTTTTAATGGATTTAGATAAAAACGTATATGAAATATTAATTTATAAGTTCTGAAGTTTTAAAATCATTCTTATCAATTATCGGTTGATAATAGCCTGAACACAAATACTTATTAATATATATACATATAAAAAAATGGATTGAATCTTTATAAAACTGCTCTGTACTGGTTAAAGCTGAGTAAAGCAAAATGATTTTGAAAGTGACAAGTGTTTTACTGCTTTTGAATTGCTGCAATGCCGCAAATATTTTGGGAATTTTTCATCACCCGGGTAAAAGCCACCATACGCTTGGAGAAGTACTACTAAAAGCAATGGCTGCTAGAGGACATCAAGTTACCATGGTTAGTCCATACCCGTTGAAAGAACCATTTCCAAACTATCGAGATATTGAAACCCGCGAAATAATGCAAGATATGAACAGCAAGTATTGAAATGTTATTGATGAATACATAAGTTAATATATAATTTTAGATAGAATAAAGAACAACTGGTTTCAACAAATTTCACAGAATACTGCATCGATGAAAACGTTTAACATGTTTTTGAATATGACCTTAACGCATGCTGATCTAATCTTCAAGAATGCTGAATTCAAAAAGATGTGGACGTCAAATGAAAAAGTCGATTTGATTGTAATGGATTGGATGATGAACGAATCACATTTAATTTTTAGCAACATTTTTAAATGTCCAATAATAGTAATGGCTTCAGCTGGCATAACATTCAATGTTAATTATATAGTTGGAAATACATCACCTTATTCATTTGTACCATTGAAGTTTCTTCCATTAACTGACAAAATGAATTTTTGGGAAAGGACTTTGAATACTTTATATTACATAATTAGTGAAACTGCAAACTATTATCAACGAATGCAGCAACAAGAATTATTGAATAAACATTTCTCTAATTCGCCTGCACTTGAAGAGCTTTCAAAAAATGTAGCTCTAGTTTTTTCCAATGGTCATTACAGTTATGAAACACCAAGACCCACCGTACCTAACATAATAGAAATTGGAGGATTTCACGTAGGAGATGTCAAACAATTACCAAATGATATAAAAACGTATTTGGATAACGCCAAGGACGGTTTCATATACTTTAGTTTGGGTTCAAATATGAAGAGCGCGTTTTTGGATGAAACAAGTTTGAACGGAATCATTAACGCGTTTTCAAAAATTAATTTGAAGGTTTTGTGGAAATTGGAAAAAGATATTGCAAATAAACCAAAAAACTTGAAGATTGCAAAATGGTTGCCGCAAAACGAAATATTGGCGCATCCTAATATCAAAATATTCATAACACATGGTGGATTGCTCAGTACCATAGAATCTCTTCATCATGGAGTTCCGATGATCGGAATCCCAATGTTCGGAGATCAAATTTCAAATGTTCCCATAGGAGTAAAAGCTGGTTACGCTTTGAGAATCAACCCGGAAGAAATTTGTGAAGAATCTTTATTAGCTAATATACAAGAGATGCTACACAACGAAACGTATGATTAACTCTTCTAATTTTGTACAATATGATTGATTACTTGTTATTTTAGGTATCGCATGAAAGCTAAACTCCATTCAGATTTCTTAAAGAACCAACCAATCCAACCTAAAGATAAAGCTGTTTTCTGGATGGAACACGTCATTAAGCACAAAGGTGCGAAGCATTTAGCAAATGCATCAATGAATTTATATTGTTATCAAAATCTCCTTATCGATGTAGTCTTATTTTTGTTCACTATTTTACTATCGGCAGTTTATATTTGTTACTTTACGATGAGGTTAATACTAAAATTGTTTACTAAAAATAAGAAAACAGCTCTAGAGACGAAGAAAAAGAATAATTGAAAATTTTAAAACCATATTTTCGATGATTTTTTATTGTAAAAGTTACATAATTATATCATGTTTTATTAAAAATATTTTTTTATTGTGATTACAGCCTAAATTATACACCAAAGTTGTTTGAATTGGTCGATAATTAAATAAAATATTGGTTATATGTATGCAACCAAATATACTTATTTGATAGAAATATAAATTAAGAAACATTATAAAGAATATTTTACATTAGAATTATCCTTGCTACAAGTATACGCACATGTGATTGCAATTAAGATAATCTTAAGATTATTTTTAATAAATGAAATAAACTTTCATAGCTGACAGAAAATTAATCAAATATTTGAATTATCAATAAATACTTCTTATTTATATAAACCTACATATAATAGTTTTAAATCTCATCATTCATTACTTTATATTATCAAAAATCCTATTAATTTATTATTGAAAAGCTGTCTAGTGTTATTAAGTACTTCAAATCAGTAAAATTTTAAATTAAATCCAATCTTATCTACTATCGACTGATAATCGCCTGCACAGAATTATGTAAGGTGAAGCGATATATTACAAAAACTATTCCGTACGGAATTATCAGTAAATCAAGATGTTATTAAAAGTAACAAGTCTTCTATTGTTATTGAATTACTGCAATGCCGCAAACATTTTGGGCATTTTTCATCATCCAGGCAAAAGCCATCACATGTTAGGTGAAGTGCTATTAAAAGCCATGGCTTCCAGAGGACATAAAGTCACTATGGTTAGTCCGTTTCCATTAAAAGAACCATTCCCAAATTATCGCGATATAGTAACTCCAGAAACGATGCAAGATATGAACAGTGAGTATTCATGAAATATGAATATTTAGATATAAATACAAACATTGTAATTTACAGATAGGATCAAAAACGAATGGTTTCAAAAGTTTTCTCATAATTCTGCATCAATTGACACCTTTTTTATGTTATTGAATATGACCGTAACGCAAGCTGATCTGCTCTTCCAGAATGCTGAATTCAAAAAGATGTGGACATCAAATGAAAAGGTCGATTTGATTCTAATCGATTGGATGTTTAACGAATCTCACTTGATCTTCAGCAAAATTTTCAAGTGTCCTATAATACTGATGGCCACGGCTGGTACAGCCTTCAATGTTAACTACATAGTGGGAAATACCGCTCCCTATTCCTACGTGCCTTTCAAGTATTTCCCAATTACAGATAAAATGAATTTCTGGGAAAGGACTATGAATACTATAGTACATGTTAGCGCAGAAGTAGTATCCTACTATCAACGGATTAAACAGCAGAAAATCTTGCATAGGTATATCCCTGACGCGCCATCAATCGACGAGCTCTCAAAAAATGTAGCTTTAGTCTTATCCAATGGCCATTACAGTTATGAAACCAGAAGACCTAGTGTACCTAATTCTATAGACATTGGTGGATTTCACGTTGGCGAGGTTAAACAACTGCCGAAAGATATAAAAGCTTATTTGGATAGCGCCAAGGACGGTTTTATATACTTTAGTTTGGGTTCAAATATGAAAAGCATATTTTTGGACGAAAAGAAGTTGAACGGAATTCTGAGCGCTTTCTCTAAAGTTAATTTAAAGGTTTTGTGGAAATTGGAAAAGGATATTCCAAATAAACCAAAGAACATCAAGATTGCTAAATGGTTGCCTCAAAACGATGTTTTGGCTCATCCTAATATCAAACTATTCATAACACACGGTGGATTGCTCAGTACCATAGAATCTATTCATCATGGAGTTCCGATGATCGGAATCCCAATGTTCGGTGACCAAAATTCAAATGTTCCCACCGGAGTTGAAGCTGGTTACACTTTAAGAATTAAACCAGAAGAAATTTGCGAAGAAGCTTTATTGGCCAATATCCAGGAAATGCTTCGCAACGAAACGTATGTTTAAATCATTACCAAATTTGTTATAAATTATATGATTACTTTTTTATTACAGGTATAGCAAGAAAGCTAAACTCCATTCCGATTTATTAAGAAACCAACCAATCAAACCTCTGGATAAAGGTGTTTTCTGGATGGAACACGTTATTAAGCACAAAGGAGCTAAACATCTTGCAAACGCTTCAATGAATTTACATTGGTATCAGAATCTTCTCATCGATGTATTCATATTTTTGTTCGCTATTTTACTATCTGTTATTGGTTTATGTTACTTGATGATTCGTTTAGTACTGAAAATGTTTATTAAAAATAAGAGAATCTCTCAATTGAAAAAGAAGAAAAACAATTAAAGATTTTAAAAGCGAGTTTGTTATTTTTGTCATTTTTGTGTGTGTTCGTGTTTCGGTGTTATAGGAAAAGCAATTCAACAAACCTATAGACGGTGCATCAAATCGAATTTTAAATTATAAGTGCCAGTTGTGCTACTCTTAGGTCTATAGAAATGTTGAAATGATTCCTACCTCGTTTCCTACCTTCTCCTTGTCATCATCATCGTCGTCCTCCATGTCTGAATCTGCCAGTTCGTCCCATGGTACTGTTTGTGGTCCGGCCACCTTCTTCACTATGTATTGTTTGAAGAACATCAAGAGTCCGACGACGGGCAACATCCACGGTTGGAAATAGTAGCAGATCACGAGCCAGAACAGCAACGCCACAAAACTTTGAAACGTGGATTCCCACTCAAAACAACTCCTAAAAATGTATAAAATCAATATTTTTTCCAAATTTGAGTAAGCATAAAACTGACTGAAGTAGTTTCCCGAATTCGTAGAAATGCATGATGATCGATTTCATACGGAGCACGTTTTTGACAAAAACCTGCCTCTTGAATTTAACTTCGGTTTGCATGTACTTTTCTTCTCTTGGATTTAGAGTGCGTATGCACGCTCTCATGGGATTCCACGCGACGTTCATTTCAAGTAGGATTTGAGGAGAATTCCCTTTGGCCCTGCTACGCAATTTTTTATCCTTCAGCGCGTACCATCTCTTCTCCCCGTTTCTTATCCGTAGCAGCGGAACAGCAATTTTCCCCAAAAACTCCACCTTGTGATCCCTATCCTCATCGTAGACTGTTATCTCCAAGACACTATTGATATCCTTCACGTTAAATGTAAATATTTTTTGCCAAGAAGGCGACAACGTCTTGTATTCGGTTTGCGTCTGAAGTCGAGCATTGCCCAATTCAAGTACGCAAAAAGGATCGCTTTTTCCACCCAAATCAGCTGCAGCCAATCCCTGTGCCCTAAACACCTTTACTGTGAGATGACCTACATCTTTCAAATTGTGGAAAGTCTTGGTCCAATGCTGTAAACAAATAATCAATATAGTAGTGCAAATGCATAGACAAATTTTTTGAAATGGACTCACGTATCTTTGAAGGAGGTTTTCTTTCTCGCGCGGAGTGTCTTCATGTGTTGACAGATCTGATATCGTTTCCGATGCAGTCGTCCCACTTATAGTTAACAGTAAATGCAGAGTTCCAGCTCCATCCTCCAACTCGTGCCAGATATTATGTGTGGTCTCACGATCCAATCTGGACAGATCTATTACACACCTGAAACGAAACCATGGAACGAACTTTAATTAGAATAATACTCATTGTAAAGTTACAAGTATATTGCAACTGCACCACAACTTTAATATTCATTTAATAAAATAAAAATTACGTGCGATAAGAATGCAAAAAGCGTGTGGTAGGTATAACAATAGAGTTCATAAAAATAACCAACATAGAAGAATTATTTTTAGTAGATCAATAGATCCAAGCATAATAATAGTCACGCGTTAAAATTATGAAATAACAAATCCTTTTTAAAATCTTTGTTATCATTTGTCCTTTATTTATTATGTCAGTAGGTCAAATGTGATAGTTATAATATTGATTATATATTCTTAATACTACTTTTTATATTAATTAATATTAATGAAAATAAAACTTCATTTCTTAATGATTATAATTTAAAACGATTAAAAATACAACAAAATCATAATATATACATATAATTATTATTTTTTTGTATTTTTTTTACAAGCAAGAAAACAGTATCGAATTAATTTAAAATTTAAATTTATTCCAATAAAAAATTGCACATGACAACTCAAAACCTTATAACAAACCGATCATGTTTTATGTTATACCAATTTCTGAAACCAATTTACGTAATGCATTCTAAAGGAAATATATTCATTAGATAAATATACATCCGTCGTAAACTGTTTAGTGTCTAGAGCAATTGGATAGACTAAGCTTGTATAAAATAATGTTAATGCGTCAACTCAAATAATTTACATCTAATAAATTACTAAAGAATACATACAAAAATAAATCATTAATTATTCAAAATGTTACGTATTTAAATTAAAGTTCATGTACATTTATTTATATAAAACGGTAAAAGTTTATAATCGACAAATGTATACATTTCCCGGTAAATATATGTTCAATTTATCATCATATAGACAAATAAAATATATAAGTTATGTCACGCCAAAGAAAAACTAATCACACAAACACAGAATTATTTTATTTTGAACCAGCTAACATATTGTTTGCTGGTGACCTAACCTAACGTATCCTCCTAACGTACACATTTGGCGGGATATGTATACATTTACCGATTGTGTACTTTTAGTGTAACATATAACTAGGTATACATACGGATAAATAAGCTTGTCTCTAGATATTAGCGTTCTTGAGTTTTCCTACATCAAAAATAGGTAATTAATTATGTTTACATTCTAAGTACTTTTTTTGTAATGTTGACAAACACTTTATGTAAACATGTGATCATGCAAGATTCAACAACATAAAATTAATAATCCACCAAATTCATCAATATTCCAACATATTAGAAGGTAATTATCATATAAATTTACGTTGAAAATTTAATAATATTTGGTAAATAAATTTATTGATTCACCAGAATTTCAATTAGTAAATGTACAGACAAAATGCATATTCATCACATCGTTATTACAAAAACTACTATCATAAATTTATACAGCCAAAAAGAATACAATAATTTTACTATATATTTAATAATGTATTTTTTAACGCTTGAATTGATTGCAAATTTGAAGAATTTTGTCGTATTTTCATGTTGAATCGTCCAAATCAAAATAATATATTTCTGTATTTACTTTATAAAATAATGTATATCATTTTTTTTATCTAGCATATTTATGTTAGGAAAATTCTCATGTGTTCCCGAATATAAATACAAAGCAAAAACTAATAGGTATGCGAAATGTGCAGTGAGTTTAATTTTATTTAGAACCTAATTGCTTAACGTATTTTAACGTATTCATTCTCATAATAAAAATTGTCTATATTAAATTTGTCTATTTTTCTTCTTTTAAAAGTTTGCATATATCAACTCAGTTAAATGATTATTTGTGTGCTTAGTAAACTTGTCGTTTTTTTTAGAACCATAATTTAGCATTAAATTACATAATCATATTTGAATTGCAAATATCATCTATAATTGATTAATATATATAATTAAATATAACAAAAAAAAGTGTTACGTTGACTAATTTATTGATTTTCTGAGAATGAATTTGTTTTTTTTACCACAAAAATTTCTATAAATGAAGATAGAAATTCGAAATGCATATTCATTCATATTTATACATTCTTCTATCCAATTCTACCGTATTTATATTTATAGTTACGTTTACCTCGTGTAGCCAAGATAATAATTTATATTGGTAGTTGAAGAGTACTTTTCTTAAAAAAAAGCAATCTTACCTCCCAATAAAATCGTCTCTGGACCTATCCTTGTCCCAAACGGTGATCTCCAATTGTTGATCACCATCATCGTACAGATGCAAATCGAACTGCTCCAACCATTTCGGATTCAACGATCTCCAGACGATGCGACTCTTGTACTTTTCATTGCCCAATCTGCGTAGAATTAAAGTTTCGACCATAGAACGAAGCGGAATAAATTATAAATAATACACTTACCTAAATTTAGCGTAAGGATCAGAGGATCCAGTTTCCGGGTCACAAGCCAATAAATTTTTACCCTCCACAAGAACTATCGTCACAACGGAACTCCATATTTGCGATTTCAGTCGTTTATTCACATCCGTGACGCGATTTCGTTGGAAGTACTGAAATACAAAAAAAAAAACGAAAATGGTTTAATCGTATCCAAAAAAAATAATCCACAAAGGCAGAATATGGTAAAAGAAAACAAAAGCTACTTGTCCTTACGTCTCTGATTTTTGTGCATTTCGCTAAGTTTAGTTCGGATCTGCTTTTATCCTTGTTATCCGCTCTGTTTAGTAACGTGAGGTTATCGCACGATATTGAGTTCCTGTTATAAAACGAAGATTCCTGAACGCATCTTCAACAACAATAACCAGAAGTTACACAACCGTAGAATAATAATTAGTATAATCACGCACAGATATGAACCATTGAATCACCTTACATAATAAATAATTACATTTAATTGGACTACTACACAAAAAATCGCTAAATTGTTGTATACTTAATAACATAATTGTTGATTCGCTTAAATGTACATCAATATTTGACATATTCGCTAATATCCCGGACTGATAGAAACAGGACTAATCAAAACCGTATAAAAATAAACAGCACATAATGAGCATTGGCTTTGTATAAAGAAAAAAAATGTGTACTTTTTTTTAAATTTATTGTTATTTGCTCAATTCAAGTAGTTTGTTTGAAAGTTTTTTAATAACTATGTGATGAACATGTCTTTTATCTGTACATTTACTGATTAAAATTCTGGTGAATCAACAAATTTTTTAACAAAATTTTATATGTTGGAATATTGATGAATATTTGTTTAAATATAAATTTTATGTTGTTGAAACTTGCATGATTACATGTTTACATAAAGTGTTTGTCAAAATTACAAAAAGAAGTACCTAGCAGAATGTAAACATAATTAATTACCTATTTTTAATGTAAGAAAACTCAAGAACGCTAATATCTAGGGACAAACTTATTAATCCGTATGTATACCTATTGTATACATAAATATACTTGAAATTTAATCTGAATACGTAATATTATTTTATACAGGTAATTTAGTTTATTTTGAAATATTCAAACCGGACTATAGTGAATCCGAACTGATCAAAGTCGCACTGTTCGAGGTATTGCTGTATTATATTTAAATCGTCCTGACATTCAAGGACAATGAAATGCATTCGTTTAATAGCAAACAATTTAGGAAGTTTTCTATCATCATTAATGTCAGTACAAACAATGCGCTTTAAAACAAAGTAATATTTTATTGCAACTGGTAATTTGTTAATAACAAACATAATTTACCCATTATACGGTTAATATTGTGATTGCATAATATGTAAGAGTTTTGAAATATGTTCAATAAATACTTTTGCATGTTGCAAAATGTCAACAGCAGTCGTCTGATAAACAGGTGTAATTACAATTAATTTATTAAATCATAACTATCTCATATGCATTTATTTAAAACGTATTTTTACAACTTCAATAATACTTAACTATGAATTCAATAACTGAATTATTTAAATAATTTTTCATATACAATCATTAATACTAGCCAGAATTTGCAAGTGTAACAAATATTGTAAATGTACACATAATTTTATATAAATGAGTTATTTACAAGTAATTAATGAAAACTTAATTTCCAATGAGAAACTTGTACTTTATCACTGATTAACATTTTTTTTTATTAAATGTTATCTTCTCATGCGTTCATTTTTAATTGGACTTTCAGAAGTTTTATGCTGATTTTATAGGAGTTTGCTATGTAACTACTAAACTCGATTAAAAAATAACTGAACAAAAGGTTGTTTGAAAAGCGGGTGTAAAAGAAAGCATTCGTTAGTGCAAATACATTAAACGTCCAACTGTAAATATAATTCTATTGGCTTACAAGGATTTTAAAATATTACAATAAACTGGATTAAAAAAGTCTCTAGAAAATGTTGTTTTGAAGAAGATAATATTTTTTTATCGAAACGTTAAAAATATGTTTAATTTCTAACTTTAAGTATTATTATGTGAGTAAATATAAACACTTTTTATTAATAATATTTGTTATTAAGAATTATTAATAATGAAAAAAATATTTAAACATGGAGTATACATATACATAATTAAAATTTAATTACCTATAACTTGAGGTAAAACCTTACATAGTGCGGATTCAATCAGTCCAGATTGACTATAATTCGTACATTTTTTTATACATATGCATTTTATGGATGACTCTCTTTGTGCGGTTTTATTTCTGTATATATTTTGTTCCTCGATTAGTCCGGATTCAAGCAGTTAATAATTAAATGATATATTAGTAAACAAATTCAATTAGATATTGATGTGTTTTCATCTATTTATTTTTAATTTCATTCAAAGAAATAAAATGTTCATGTCATCAAAGTTTTAAGAATTATATAAATAAGATTTTTTTTAAAACAAAAGTAAAATTCATGAGAGTTCTTTAGTGAAAATTCGTGAAATATTGTTATATTTGTCGTAGCCTAAATATGAAAATATTAGTAAATAGAAAAAACTTGTACATTAGTCTTGTAAATAGTAATTAACATATTTAACATACAATACCTCGCACAGTCCGGATTGGTTTTTCCAATTAAAAATTAATTTGCCTTAAAATTTTCAAACCGGACTATAGTGAATCCGGATTGATCAAAGCCGTACTATGCAAGGTATTGCACTTTTTTAATAAATTTATAATTTTTATTATACCAAATATGGTTATTAATATTATTCATAAACTCATTATAATTTTAGTCCATTTCAATACTTCATCTTGATCCTAATTGTAAAACATATATGTTTTTTGATTTATTATTTATTTTGAATCAATTATTTAACTTTAATTAAATTTTGTATTAAATTATAATTAACATCTTTTTGAAACAATTATTTTGTAATGATTAAAATAAACATTTGGCATTGATAATAAAACTGTGTTTCGATGATGATGCTAATAAATACTTATATAATCTTATCGAATTCTTAAATGTTACCCAATATTAATATTGAAATATTCTCAAGTATAAGGTAATTTAAATATTGCATAACTTTTAATGCGAATAAACAATCAATCGAATTGAATAAATAAAAGTGATTCAACGTGTCCACATCTGATGCTCTGAACTCAAGTGTTATTAACCTATCGTGATGATTATTGTTGAGATTATCCTCATCCTTCTCGCTGACAACGCTGAGATTTCTAAAGGACTTCTCGTAGGTATTGTTGAGCGGAGGCGCGGAAATTTGAGATTCGAACGTGGGCCTCCGGTTTTCAATTTTCGTAAGTATATCCGAGGTGGAAAACGAATGCTTCATCTTCCTCTTCACCAATTTATCTTTGATCTTTCGCACTATGCTTTCCGCACACCCGACCATCTTCAATACGTGACAATACAAACAAGACTATCACTTCTAATTCTTTTCGTCGTATTCTATTAGTACTCAATTAAAAAGAGAGCGAAACTCACAATGAAACATTGTAATTGCTCTGTTTGTGCTGTTTCTGTCTTCTTTATTATCCAATGGTCAACGCTGTACTTAAAGAAATCAAGTTGGATATTAATAAATATTATTAATTATCATTGTAAAATTTGTATGTGGATTGGCATTAACCATTAAGGATTATGTAATCATAACTAGAAAAAAAATCAATTAATTTGTTTACTAATTTATTTAAAATATTGAACTAAAAGGTTAAAGAAAAAATGAATTTGCATATCCGCATTATTATTTATTTTCTCCTCAATAGTAAATAAATATTTTTTATTTAAAAAAGTGGTTCATTTAATCAAAACGTTTACGACATTGAAGATTCCAGCTTCAAGTACGACTGGTATTTAAATTAATTTTGCACAATTTCGTGACCGTTGACTTGTAAAAATAGATGCAAATGCATTTCGTGTCTGATGATTTGCCAAATGAGTTTCGGTATAATCCGGTAGTAATATTTTGATAAATTGCGCGCAATTTGCTGCTTCCATTAGGACACTTCATCCGGCTATATCAGATCTCGTAATCCCCTGACTTTCAGCAATTTCAGCACTAACAATGACAATAACGCATACGCTGCATTATCCATCGATTGTTGAAGATTCTCCACTTATATAATGTATTTGCCTTTGTTCGTCCAATGATACATATTCTAAAATTAGAACATTAGTGTAGTGGAAATTGATGTGATTGTAATTATAAAGTTAAGGTTAATTACGATCTTTTAAGAGCTCGAACTTCGATACGATATTGAGATTAATAACCAGTTGCTATTGGTGGGATCAGGGTCAGACAGTAGTGAAACGTTATATATATAATCTGAAACTACTTCCGGACAAATTGAAATATACATAATTTAGTACGTTTATGTCTCCGAAAATAGAACACCCAGACTGACCCCATTTTCATATTGTGTAGGGGGAAAAATACAATTACTCGGAAAATGCATAACTCAAATTGACCTAAATTTGTGATTAATTTAGATAAAAATAGTCTTTTAGAAAATATACTATTTTCTAATTAAATAATAATAAGAATAATGTATTTCAATGCATATATAAAAAGGGATGTTGATCGCAGCCTTTCCGCCCAATATTAATGTTTTTTTTTGGCTAATAATAAAATTCCAAATAAATAGCAAATGTATGTAAATTCTTATGTATATTCCTGTTTAAGACTGGATATGTTAAGCGCCAATAAACGTCAATCCAAAGAACAACATTTGCATGCGAATAAAATGGAAACCTGTGTTTCCCAAAGTACAAAATACATACGATTCACACATAATAGAACATTTTCAAAATACAGAAAATGTCGATCTCGTCTTTATAGTCAATGTGTCTTCATTCCTATTGTTTCATATAGTTTCAGATTCTTTTGAATTGATATTTATACATTTTCCATAAGTTTTTTCAATGCAATTATTGCATTTTCTAACGAGAGCCTTAAGAAATATTCACTAGTAGACGGAGAAGTTTCATCACTCATTTCTATTAAATCGTAAGTTCCAATTCCCAATTCTGCATCTTTAAACAAAAACTGGTTAAGCAAATCTTTTGAATATTTAGCGATGGAGGAAATTCTTGATTTTGAAAAAAAAATCTGGCCATATTTAAAATATTCGGTCCTTCAGAATCCCAAGAAAGATTCAACTATTGTTAATTTAATCTTCAAAGTAAATTAAAACAAGTAGCAAAATCTATATTAATATATTCTAATAATAATAATTATAAAATGTGTTGGTCTTTTCGACCAAATAATTATCGACCTCAGCGTTTCTCAACCATTTTGACCCAATTTATTTGTAGTTATAAAGTGGCCCAAGTTCATGGCTTTGACACAAGATGATAGATGTCATTTCGCGACCCATAGATTGAGAACCGCAGATTGACTCTATTTTATAATTCATTAACACTTTGCTGTCAGTTAACGCGCTACTACATTTTTTTTTGGTTTAAAATCCAGTAGCCGTTGACGTAATAGAATATCATATCAATGGACAGCAAAGTATTAGAAATCTAATAACTGCCATATTAGTGAATTCCGTAAATTTAGAATTAAAAAATGTGCATATATGAAGTCAAATTAGGTCAACGACATTTGAATATTTGAATGTTTACATTCCACGGATCGATTTCAATATCGTGGAATAAAATGCATTGATTTTGCTGAATAATTTGAGGAATATATATTATTATTTATATATTCTTTATGTAGTTAGAAAATTTCCCTTTTAGTATTATTTGCGTAAATTGTAATTAAGAATTAATGAAGTATTAACCCTTTTTGGCACAACATAATTTTGTCAAAACTGTCATCAATGAATCACTTTTTTCTATTTTTGGTTTAGTATTTGAAAAAAAAAACATATGGTTCCACTGCGGAATCACTGAGAAATAAAAAGATTGCCAATAATTTATGTGGTCCCATGGTGGAACCACTGGTTAAGCAACCTTGGTCCAAGAACATTTGCAGCAGATTGGTAAATTTATTTTCCAATTTGTGAATTTAATATAAATATAAGACGCCTAATATTTTCAATAACATCCGGATGTATTCTGATAGATCAAGCTTTAGAATCCTTGAAGTTATTTATAATGTGTTTCCTACTAAATAAAATATTTTTTGAAGAGAAGAAAGTTAAGAAATATATTAAAACAGTACAAAGATAATTTTATTTATAATTTGTTCAATTTAAATTTAGTTTTTTTTTCGAACCGGAATTCTGACTGATTGCAACCGCACTACGCGAAGTATTGTTGTATATATAGGTAATAATATTTTTATAGTAAATTAATATAAATTTAAAAGAATTGCAGAATGTTACTTTGATAACTTTAATTGACAAGCAATGGTCATTAATAATTATTGACTTTACATTTTCAGAATCAATTAAAGACTAATTACTTTGGTTACATAACACTACTTCTTAGTAATTATTGATTGACGTATTTGAAAAAGTGTCAACACATATATTCCTTAGCAACTGAAAATGTCATTATCTGAGTAAAGTAAAAACATTAAAATTAGATTCATTTTAAAAATTGTTAATTCAAAAATAATATGAAGGTATTTCTTGACCCTGTTAAATTTTAATTTATTCCATAGTTTCGTCATATTTAAAGTCAGATTGTTTTTAGTAAAATATTATTTAAACCATTAATTGTCAAAGTTTATAAAATTATAGTCAAATAAAAAAATAATTCATTGTTACAATAGTTCTTTTAGCTATGTTTAATATACATATTAATAATAAATTTCATTAGAACTATTCATAAAAATATTTTTTTTATAAATAAAATATATAGTTTTTAAATAAATAATATTCAAATTCGTTTCTTAATTACTTTTTTTTAATATTCTTGTTTTTCACACGCATAACACAAATTTGGAATTTGTGTTAAAATTTTGTGTTGTTTTTTTTTTACAAAAAAAAATCTAATTTCGAAATACGAGTCCATTCGAATATATTAAATTCGAATAATATTAAAAATATTGCAAATTAAAAATAGTTCTACTTTAAGTAAAAAATATCGTATAAAACAATCTGTAAGATCAATATGTTTTTATGCAAATTAAATACGTGCTTTTGAATGTCATCAAAATTGTTATTATATTTCTTACAAATTAATAACATAAATTAGTTTTTGCATAGTATTTTTTTGATTGGACTGTAACATCTATGATAAAAACACTTCGTAATAATTGAAAATTAATTGTTTGACTATAATCTTATTTATATTTATAGTTGTCTTCTTTCAATTTACATTATTTTGTTTCTTGTTATTGGATGCAATTTATCTTTTTTTGATAATAAATACATTTTGATTTTAGTAAATTCAACATTAGTTTTCATTTAATGTTATAATAATTACTTATTAATACATTAATTGTAAGATGTAAAAAGCATGAAAAATAAAATTTCTTATTATTGATTTATTATAGAAAGAGGAATCATACACGCGCATTAATTAAAATGTACAATCGTTAAAAATGCAGTAAAATTGCTCATTACAACTGAAGCCTATTAAAATTAACGGTTCTTATTGCCAATTCCACATAAAAATTCAACAAACACGACAAGTGTTCAAACTAAGTATTCAAAATACTCACGTAAGGCGTTACTTAAAAAATCATTGATAACAAAACAGTATCGGCATGTCTTCCTCAAACGATACTTTCATCTCATCTATTTACTAGATGACTTCAACCAATTAATCAGAGAGAAAACTCCCAGAGAAAAACTAAACTATAATCTGTATCATATCTAGATTGATATGGTGATACTGATAACGTTATCAGTCAATAACACAGATTCCAGACTGAGAAAATAGCAGCACTGTCGTTTGTTACTTAAAATCACTTCATTTAATTTTCTTTTTTTTTTGTAAATTTCCTTTTGAATTTTGTAAAAAAAAATAGGAGAAAATCTCGAAAAACTTCAAAAGATATACACGCAAACTCTTCATACACAAAGTATTATCACCATGGGAACTAGTATAGCGCGCACACTTTCGAGATTCTCGGATCACCTTGCGAAACTGGACTCGGTAAGCCGATGGTTCCTTATTTTGTAGTCTCTTGAAATCTGACTTTGTTTGCCTTGCGAAGTGAACTTTTTTCTTTATTATTATTTCCACTCCATAAAATTAACGCGCAACTTTTTAACTTCTTTTTTTCTCTCGCATAAATTTTATTAAATACAAATTTTGTAGTTCGACGTTACATGTATTGACGTAAACAAAAATATTATCGAATTTTGTGAGAAGTTTATTTTATGATATTTCACCGAATTCATTATTATCAATTCATTCATTGTTCATCTAGTAGTAGTTCGACATTGTATGAATTATTTTGTGGTTTATAAAAATATTATCGAACTATGAAAACTGTATTTAATTTAATCTTTCATTGATGTGAATTTATTACAATTTTATGAGACTCTACCAAATTCATTGAATACTTTTCTTTTTATCGTTTTAGAGCTGGATTGCTTTTAAGGCGATTCTGCACTAGATGAATGATTTATTTTCTCGATTTGAATACGAAAAGTTTTCATCGTAAATCGCTCGATTTTATTTGAAATGCATTAAGAGATTTCTCTCAATAATGGAAATTTCAAATGCATTTATTATCTTATAGAGTTTTGAAGTTGAAGATGGAAGAAGTGTTTTTGGAATGCAAGTATTATTTGCAGTCAGGTAGTTCGGGCTAAAGGTCATCGAAGCTGTTTCGACGAAAAAGGTTTATATGAGTATGATTTATTATTTAGATCAGTGGTCTTCAAACTTTTTAGAGGTTCCACAAATCAAAAGTATTCAATACTTAATGTTCATTTGTTCATTTTTCTAATTAACAAATTACAGAAATAGACTTAATTCTACAATCAATATTAACCTCGCATTGTGCGATTTCACGAACTAATCCAGAAACTAAATACATTTAGAAACAAATACTACTATTTTTATAGATTATATTTTTATTTTGCTCAATATAAATTTAGTTTGTTTTGTAATTTACTAGGCTGATCAAAACTGCATAATTACGTAAAATATTTCTACATATTTCCAAATATTTATTTCGAAAAAGTTACGAAAATATACATATTTTTAATATACAGTGGTGCCTCGCATAACGAACGCCTCGCACAGCGAACGCTGCACACAACGAACTTCCTTTTCGTTCATTTCACGATTCATACAACGAACTTCGCTTCACACAACGAAGTCGCCCACTTCACACGATCACTGCCGATTTATTGCAGACCTCAAGATCAAACCTCTATTGGTTTATCACTCTGAAATTTATTGCATCCTTCCGCGCAGGCAGTCGTTAGTCACTGAGCAGTAACTTAACTTACGCACGTGTCGCAGCAATCGTTCATCATTACAATCATTATTTCTTAAAATTAAAAAATGTGTGTTTTTTTCATTATGTTTTTAGATGTATCTAAATAAAAATAATAACAA